>NC_081840.1:49884070-50184848 GCF_963259705.1 Myotis daubentonii | reverse complement strand
TCTAAAGGAGTGAGGGTTAGGACTTCCATGTATCTTTTTTGGAGGACACAACTCAACCCATGAATAGGTTTAATATTAGATCAGGTACAATAGAAGAGAATCAGTGAAAGAAAAGATAAATCAGAAAATTACTCAGAATGCAACATAGAAAAATTAGGAGATAGAAAATATTTTTAAAAGTTCAAATTTATATAGGGCAAAATAAGATCACATATATATGTTATGCATATATACACATGTACATATCTACACTAATAAAAGAGAAAAATGGTAATTGGCGTACGACGATACCCTTTTCATTGGCTAATCAGGGCTATATGCAAATTAACTGCCAACTAAGATTGGCAGTTAACTGCCAACAAGATGGCGGTTAATTTGCATATGTAGGCACAATGCAGGGAGGCGAAAGGGAAAGCAGGAAGAAGCCCCCTGCCACTGACAGTGATCGGAAACCCAGGGGGGAGCTAAGAGCTGGGGGGCAGGGCAAAGGCGGCCCTGGGGCCACCTTTGCCCTGCCCCCCAGCCATGATCGGAGAATCAGGTGCCTTTTCCGCCCTGGCCAGTGATAGCAGGAAGTAGGGGTGGAGCCAGCGATGGGAGCTGGGCACGGTCAAAGCTGGCAGTCCCAGGAGCTAGGGGCCCCTTGCCTGGGCCTAAAGCGGAGCCCACGATCGCAGGGCTGCTGCAGCTGTGGGTCCCCGCTGCCCAGGCCGAACGCCTCAGCCAGAGGCATCCTGCAGGGACAGGGGCAGAGCCCGCGTGATCGCGGTGCCTCCCACTGCCACTGCAGGTCCCAGCTGCCCGGGCCAGACGCCTAGGCCAGAGGCATCAGGCCTGGGCTGGGGGCAGAACCAGTGATGGGGGGAAATGAGGGTCCCCCTGCCCGCTCTGTCAGAGGCGTCAGGCCTGAGCAAGGGGCCGATCCTGCGATTGGAGGGTGATGGGGGTCAACGCCTGAGGGCTCCCAGTATGTGAGAGGGGGCAGGCTGGGCTGAGGGACACTCCCCCCCGCCCCACACCCAGTGCACGAATTTCGTGCACCGGGCCCCTAGTATACATATATATCTATATCTTAGAAGTTTCATAAAGATAGAGTAAAAAGGATGAGGAGAAGTAATATTCAATGAGATAATGGATGAGGTTTTTCCAAAATTTATGAAAAACGTATCCTTCATTTTAGGACACATACCAAGAGCGGAGCAGGACAAATAGAATCCATAGCCATATATATCATATAATGAAAATGCTGATAGTTAAAAATGAAATCTTAAAAGAAATGAGGGGGAAAAGATTAACTATAGATAAGGATTAGATTGATGGCAGATTTCTCATCAGCAAAAACAGAAACCAAAACAACACTAATCAATGCTGGTAGAAGTCGAAATAGTGTTTAACTATTGGGGGGCTAGTAGTTGGCAGGGGACATAGGGGGGGCTTCTGAGGTGCTGTCCACATCCTATTTCTTTGTCTAGGTTTTGATTGCATGGGCTCATTGACCTGTATACTCATGATATGTGAGCTTTTCTATATATGGATTTTAATTGAATAAGAATTTTTACAAAAAGACAAGAAGATAAAGGAATAATATCTTCAAAGTACTGAGGAGAAAAAAAATCAGCAAAATGATCTCTCAAAGAGCATGATAAAACAAAGACATTTTTCAATCAAACAAAGAGTGTGAGATTTACTATGTACCGACTATCCTGAAAAGTACATACATAGCAGCAAGAAATTGAACCCATAATGAAGGAACAGCATTGTAAGGAGAAATGGTGAGAAAGAAATTGATAAGCATGTGAGGTAAATATAAGTAAACACTTGCTGAAACACCAACAGTAAAGATTTCTAGTTTTGAACCAATGAAGAATTAATATCCTGAAAATATCATGGATGATAAGAGGGATCTTTGGGCACAAAGATTCTTTTTTTTTTAAATATATTTTATTGATTTTTTACAGAGAGGAAGGGAGAGAGACAGAGAGTCAGAAACATCGATGAGAGAGAAACACCGATTAGCTGCCTCCTGCACATCTCCTACTGGGGATGTGCCCGCAACCCAGGTACATGCCCTTGACCGGAATCGAACCTGGGACCTTTCAGTCTGCAGGCCGACCCTCTATCCACTGAGCCAAACCGGTTTCGGCAAAGATTCTTATATAATTTGGGAAAAGGGAAGAAATGTTAAATTTTGGCTTCAAGTTTGCATATTAAAAAATGAATAACCACTAAAAGATAAAAAATAGAATGTATAAATTTCAAACCAGCAGAGAGGGGAAAAGAAATAAAGAAAATTCAGTCTATCCAAGGGAAGCCAGTGAAGGAGAAAAACTAAGCTAGTAGTATAAAAAAGTCAACAAATAAGCGTTGACTGATGAAAAGGGAGCCCTCGTGCCCTGTTGGGGGGAATGTAAATTGGTACAGCCACTATAAAAAATAGTATGGAGGTCCCTCAAAAACTTAAAGATAGAACTATCGTACAATCTTGCAATTTCACTCAGGTATTTATCCAAAGGGAAAAAAAACACACCCCACTAATTTTCAAAGCTATATGCACCTTTACATTCATTGCAGCATTATTTACAATGGCCAAAATATGGAAGCAGCCTCGATGTCCATTGACAGATGAATGGATAAAGAAGATGTGGCATATAGACACAATGGAATATTACTCAGCAATAAAAAGGAATGAAATCTTGCCATTGGCAACAACATGGGTGGACCTAAGGGTATTATGCTAAGTGAAATAAGTCAGCCAGATAAAGACAAATACCATATGATTTCACTTATACTATGTGAAATCTAAGAAATAAAAATGAACAAACGAAACAAAACAAAACCAGACTCATAGAAACAGAGAATAAACTGATGGCTGCCACTTGGGAGGGGGTTCAGGGGATAGGAGAAAAAGTTGAAGAGAAATTAGCGGCACAAACTTCCAGTTATAAAATAAGGGCCAGCACAAGAAATATAGTCAATAATATTGTAGTAACTTTGCACAGTGACATATGGTTACTAGGCTTAGTGTGGTGATCAGAAGTTAAGGTATATACATGCCAAATCACTATGCTGTACACCTGAAACTACTATAATATTTATGTCAAGTATACTTTAATAAAAAAATTAGACAAAAAAAGAGAAAATACTAAGCCAAGAAAAGGCAAGGCATACTGAAACAAACAAAATTGAGAAAAAAAATCCAAGTAAATTGTGATTTAAATCATGAAATTTAAATGAATTAAATTGACCAAATAAGAACGATGTCCTTTGATTTTTAATAATTCAGTTATAAGCTGTTTTAAAGGAGAAATGCAATAAATACAATGACATAAAAGTTGAAAAGTAAGGAATGGAAATAGATATGCCAGTCAAATACTAACCAAAAGAAAACTTTAAAGTGCTAGTATCAAAAAAAAATAATTTAAGGGGGGAAAACACCTTACTAGGAGTCAAGGAGGGTCATTAGTTTATGAGAAATGAAGTGATAATTCTCAAAAAGATATAATGATCATGAAATTGAATGAATTAAACAGCATTGGCTCAAACTATATGAAGAAAAAAATTAACCAAATTACAAGAAAAGGTTGATAAATTCTCCACCACGCTGGGAGATTGTTTAAACACCCCTGTTTTAGATTTGATACGTCTACTTGATGTGCATACATCTCATCTTCACAACAAAACCGTGAGGTCCTTGAGATCAGGGTGTGTATCTTCTGCCAAGTTCCTCAGCATATGAGTTGCATTTTCCCTCCCCACAAGAGTGACAGTATTTAACCCCTTCTCATATAATGGATGGAAGACTGAGTGCTATAAGCAAATGCATGGAGCATGTGCTAATAATTTATTATTGATAGTAGACACTTTTTTAACAAGCAAAATTATGACAGGTAGAATAATTAACGAAGACATAAAATAATGGATTGAAAAGAGAAAAGAATGTATTATCCCACTGTACTTCTTTTGCAGCATTTATGAGACACTGGGCTTATTTATTAAATTATAAAATTACTGTACTAACCAGAGGATCACTTATATTCATTCTAAATGGGGGGAAAATACAGTTCTTCTAAAAATTAAGAAGCTGCAAACAGAATTCACATTTGATGAACACAAGACAATAGCAATGATGCTACCCTCTAGTGGCACAGCTCAGCAACCCAAAAAGTTGTATGTCTTAGAAGTCATTTTCCTAACAAAAATATTCAGCTACCATTGATGGTGGTGTTACATTCATGTCTGCTGTTATTGTCATCAATATCATCATTTTCATCATGATCAGCCTATAACGAAGTGTTTGGTGACAGGTAGCAATTTCCAGACCATCAGCTGTGGCCAGGGCTGCAAGGTCACATCATACAAAGAGGCAGTTTATAGTCAGGGGGTAGTGTAACCGTCAGACACTTGGCTTCCTGGCCTTTCTAGTACTTCATGCAAAAGCAGCTCTTTGCAGATCAGTAATGTGAAGTTCTATCCCAGAGAACACTGAGGTTATTCATAATGGAACAGAATGCCATTTTCAGATGGCCCTCAATTTAAAAAAAAAAAAAAGAAGGAAGATAGACATTTCAATTATAACCCAATAGGCCCATCCCATGGGTAAGTATGTCCTACATGGTTGATTGAAAGTATATAAACAAATGTTTAAAAGGAGTTAAAGTCCCTATTTTATTTGCCAAGAGAGTCTTTTACAGTAAATCAGCCGTGGGCAAACTATGGCCCACAGGCCGGATCCAGCCCGTTTGAAATGAATATAACTAAAAAAAAAAAAAAAAAAAAAAAAAAAAAAAGACCGTACCCTTTTATGTAATGATGTTTACTTTGAATTTATATTAGTTCACACAAACACTCCATCCATGCTTTTGTTCCGGCCCTCCGGTCCAGTTTAAGAACCCATTGTGGCCCTCGAGTCAAAAAGTTTGCCCACCCCTGCAGTAAATGCTATAACCTTAGGTAGCAGGCGGCAATTGCACCATATCTTACTTTAACAAGGATACAAAATGGAATTTGTTGAGAAGGTGTGGCATATGGTTTCCATTAGGGTAGGTGTTCCTCCGAATTCAGTGCACTAGAGCAGGCTTTGCACAATCTACTGCTTTAATAGAAAACCGCATATCTCATCCTACACAGGAAATAATACTCTTTGTAACTTGAGTAACCATGGCTTTAGGACATTTTAGTTGTGTCTTTTAGACCAGTCCAGTGGAATGCTTAACCAACAATATTAATTCTTTTTTATGAGTTATAACTAATCAATGGGAAAGGGAGCTGGAGTTGGTAACAAACATGGAAGGAATGTGATCAAAGGCAATTTGAAGATGCCCTGGCAGTCAAAAATGCAACGATCAAAATATCCTGCTTTAAATGTTTAATGTATGGACTTCACACAAAAGAAAACGGAGCAAATTGTGATTCCAAACCAAACACAAATCCAATTAGTTGCCAATCTACCAATTATGTTCTTTTTTAAAAAGTTTAAAAACATTGTTGATTGTTAAAATCACAGTTAGCTATCATTTCAAACTCACTAGAATGTTGAAAAGAAAAAGAAATGTACAGCCCTGGGCAGGTAGCTCAATTGCTTAGAACATCATCCCAATGTGCAAAGGTTGTGGGTTCAATCCTTGGTCAGGGCACTTACAAGAATCAACCAATGAAAGCATAAATATGTGGAAAAACAAAAAGTGAATGTTTCTCTCTCAGTCAATCAATCAATAAAAAAGTTTTTAAAAAGACATAATACTGAGTGTTGACAAGGGCGTGAAGCATCTAGAACTCCACCCACACTGTTGGTGAGAGTGTAAAATGGAACAAGTTGGAGAACCATTTGGCATTTTCTTATATAATAAAATTTACATATAACCTATGACCTAGTAAGTCCACTCCTAGGTATTTAACATAAAATAAATAAAACTTCAGGTCTATGAAAAGATTTGTACATGATGAGAAAAAGGTTAAATTTTGGAGAAGTCCTTATTGGTTGTTCACTTTATATCTTATCTAAGAAAAGTTTTGCCTATCCCCTGGGTTGAGAAGATTTTACTGATTTTCTCCTAGAAGTTTTATTGTTTTCACTTTCATATCTACATCATGATCCATTTTGAGTTAACAAAAGGACTGATACATAAATGTTCATAGAAATTTTACTCATAACAGTCCAAAACTAGGAACTATCATACCAAGTGTCCATCAACAAGATAATGGATAAATGCAATGTGGTATATCCATACAACAGCAAAAAGGAATGAACACTTGATATACACAACATAAATTAATCTCAAAAGCATTATGTCGAGTGAAAAATGGCAGACACAAAAGAGTACTCTCTATGTTTCCACTTACATGAAGTTTAACAACAAGCAAATGTAACCCATAGATAGAAGTCAGAACAATGGTAGCCGGGGCAGAAGCATGGGAGGATGCCGACTGGAACGGAGCACAAGGGAAATTTCTGTGGGAGATGAAAATGTTCCATACCTTGTTTTGAGTGATAGTTACTCAGGAATTCATTTGTCAAAACTCTTCAAACTGTATACACTTAGGAATTGTGCATTTTACTGCTATACATTATAACTCAAAAAAAAAGGGGGGGGGGAACTTTGCTGATCTCAATGCTGACATTTGCTCTGATGAATTTAATCCGCTAGAGAACACCTTCCAAGGCACAAGGCTACTTAACTGGAAATGAAGTACAAGTATTTTCAGCTTTTGGGGCCTTGTCCTTGCACAGTGTTGTCACAGAGAAAAACTGTAAAGCAGAAAAGTAAAACCAGGGCAGCGTGGAGTTACATCTCACTTTTCCAGTGGCTGCTATTCAAAAATGCACTAATGATGGGATCTTAAATCTCTGCCACTTTCTTCCATAGGAATAGTTGAGTTACAATGGACGGGATCCATTTTTTATTAACTTAATACTAAATCGTTTTATTTCCAAAATAGAAACATGCAGAAGCCCAGATTTCATTTTAAATTCAGTGTTCCTGTTTCATCCATTATTCATCTACACTGCACTTTCTTGGTTTATGATTTTACTAAATTTCTTCATTTGAATTATGGCCTTGTGGTCAACAGCAGGCGATATATTATTCTTATATAATTTTTAAATACAAAGGCAAATGGCACGGAACAATTAGAATCGATGGCTTGGGAGTCTAGCTCTCAGATGTCACCGGCAAACACCGTGCTCTTGACTTTAACCTATGGGTTCCACTTCATGTGGGTTGTATTCTTCATACATCAGGGGTTTTTATAAATTTACTATTCAATCCAGCAGCCCTACTTTGTTCGCAAAATAGAAGCAAAACAAATATGTCAGGGTAATGATGCCAGGACTCTCCCTTATTGAAAAAAGCAGTTTATTAATACCTTATTGCTACAAGCTAGATCTTATTATCATCTTGGGTCATTTAGAATCTTATTAGGTATTCTGCTGGTGGATGAATAATCCTGTGATAAATTCTTTGCCATGTCCTTCACAGTTGTCATAGCAGGATCATAAACAGCATTTATAACAATCTAGCCTAGAGGAAGGGCTGACAATGGTCTGCTTAGCATGCAGGAAATATTCAGATTGGCTGTGTCTGGTTAGACACAGGCCCACAAGAGAGATCCCCAAGTTAAATGTAGCATGGGTTTCTCTGAAGATTCCCCTTCAAAAAAATGCATGAGGTCAGGGACATGGGGACCAAACACATTTTGGAAGCCACAGATGGCTTCTTCCCATCAGATCTGCCAGGTAATAGGGGGAGGCCCCGGCACAAGCCATTTTATTCCTGACAGGCTGTTCAGGTATTTATTTGAAAACTCCAGATCAAGGTACAAGTTATTTTATATTGACTGATTTTTGTTCTCTTTTTTAAGTTCACATGCAAAACTGTGATTCACCTCTGTTACTGCTCTGTGTTTAATTAGTGCACTTGAGAGAAAGATGAGTTGAAAGGGAACAAGATTATTATGTGGGTATAATTCCCAGCAGAAGCCAGGTACTTTTTTAAAATTATTGATTTCAGAGAGAGAAGAAGGGAGAGAGAGAGAAACATCAATGTGAGAAACACCAATCGGTTGCCTCCCCGACCAGGGAACTAACCCAGAATGTGGGTATGTGCCAGGACCAGAAATTGAACTCACCACTTTTTGGTGTACAGGATGACACTCGAACCAACTGAGCCACATGGGCCAGGGGCATAAGCCAGGAACTTTGCTGTATGTCAAAACTGTATATTTCAGCACTTATAAAAATCCATGTTAAATATGTGTGTATAAATGTTGCATATATATAATTTTTCCTGTTCAAATAAGGAGAACTATGGTTAGATTAGTACAAATCTGCCACCACTATTCTTAGAAAAAATCCATACAAGAGGCAAACAATCTGGTCCAATATTTCTCCAGCTTCAACTCCTACTACTCCTGGCCACTCACCTCACAATCCACAATTAATTTTTCATTATTCTCTAAATATGTCAGGCCCTTCTAGTCTGGGCTTTTATAAAGGTTTTGTGTTTGCCCAGAATGCCCTTTGCTCCTTTTCCTTTGCCAGATGTCCCAAGTTGAATTATCTCGGAATCAGAACCTGAAACAAGCATTTGAGGGAAAGTAATTTATTCTGGAGGTGACCCCGGGAAGCACAGGTAGGGGGTTGAGGGTGTGGGACAGGGAAGACCCATAATCCTATAGTGAGTGCAAATTGTGAGCAATGGAGGCTCACAATCCCCTGGAGATCTCTGACAGTGTAGAATGCACTTCAAACTGCCCACCTCCCCAAAGCAAGGAAGCTGGGGTATTTATCACCTGCTCCATTGGCCGTTGTGGGCTTCTCTTGGTGGGTACTTCACTCCCCAGAACTTCCAGGCTGCTCCCTGCACTAGCTGAACTTTATCTCGACAGGTTAGAAGTAGTGGGGTCAAGGAACATCCAAATGGTGAATGCCAAGGAGATGTAAGACACTGACAGCATCTACTCCCCAGGCTAAGTCTTCTGTAATCTTCAAGTCTTAGTCTAAGTGCTATTTTCTCTGGGAAAGCTTCTTTGATTCTGACAGTCTGAGTTAGATGGTCCTTCACTTGATTCTCATAGCGTGATGCTTAATCATGGCACATATTAGATCATACTATAAATGTAACTGTCTTCCCCTCTAAGCTCCTTTAGGAAAGGGGCTGTGCCTGACGTGTTTGTATCACCATATAGTCCCTGACACATTAAAGAACTCAGTAGACCCATCCATTCCACAAATCTTTATTGAGAACCTACCATAGGCCTGACACTATTCTAGGAGCTGGGGGATATAGCAATAAACAATATATTCTACTCTTAGGATGGAGGGGGGTGGGGAGTCTTATAATGGACAGAAGTAGAAAAAAAAACAGCCAAATTGATATAAGTTCAGGTATTAGTAAATGCTATAATGAAAATAAAAGAAATCTGTAAGGGGTAGAAAATTACTACGGTGAGGAGAGCTTGCTGTTTTGGTAGGCTGCAGAGGAAAGTCTTCTCTGAGTAGGTAATATATGAACTGAGATTTAAAAAATAATGAGGAGGGATTAGAAGGGAAGGAGGGATGAATAGGCAGAGTAAAAAGGCTTTTTAGAGCAGTGAAGCTATTCTGTATACTGTCCTAATGGAGGACACACGCCATCATATCTTTGTCCAAATCCGAAGAATGTACCACACCAAAAATGAACCCTCGTTTAAACGATGGGCTCGGGGTGATTATGATGTCAGTGTAGGTTGATCAGTTGTAACAAATGTGCTATACAGGTGGGGATGTTGACAATGGGGAGGCTGTGTGTCTAGGGAGGTGTGTAAGTATTTGGAAAAACTGCTGTACTTTCCATTCAGTTTTGCTGGGAACCTAAACCTGCTAAGAAATAAAAATTCTATTTAAAATAAATAATGATAAGGACCAATACTTGTGAAGATACAGAAGAAAGTGAGTCCCAGGAAAAGGAAATAACAAGTTCAAAGGCATGGAGGTGGGAGTAATCATGGCTCCCTGGAGGGTCAGGAAAGCCAGAAGGCTTTTCACTGTGGTGAATAAGGGAGAAAATGTCAGAAGAGCTCAGAGAGGCTGGCAGGGCCAGATCAGGCAGGGGGTTTTTAGTATTATAAACGAAACCTGGCATCCCCAAATCAACTAGAATAAAACTTAAGACTACACTTAAAAGCATTTTCCTCAACTGTCTGGATAGGTAGGGTAAGGTTGACTTCTGGATTTGTTTATCATGACACCTGCCTCAGATTGTCTGGTACAACCACAGGCTGCAACGTGGATTAGAATGCTTTCCCCGCTACTAATTTATGCACGCATTCGAGGTCACACCACAGGGCCCACATACAAAATAGCCAGAGCAAAAATAAAAAAAATAAGTACCTTATGGTGCCTGTCTTCTTGCACTGGCTCCCTTACAATTGACCTTTGGAAGCCCTTCGCCATCATATACTCAGTTTCTTCTTGAGCAAAGTAAAGGGTAGGGACTAGATGACCTTTAGAGTATCTGGCAGCCCTATAAGTCCACATCAAATTGTTCAAGGTGAGAATAGAAGTTATGTGGTTGATTTTTTATTTAGTTTTTTTAATAGAAAAATGTTAAACATTCACAGAGTGGAGAGACTATACAGTGAACCTGCCTGAGGCCATTATCAATCTTCACAACTTACGACCACTGTATCATGACTGGCTTTTTTCATGCACATCAGAATTTATGCAACCAAATATCCACAACCCCTGCAAGGTGGACACCCTGAGACGCAATCCCTAATATGGAGGGACACAGTGTTGTGCATAGTCTCAGCAGGGAAGGCTGACTTGAGGACGTGGCTGAGAACCAAAGCCAGAGAATAAGGTAGATGATCATTCAGATGACAAATATTAAATAATACATATTGAACTTCCACATTGAAAACAAATAATTTAAGAAAGGAAGTAGCCTCTTTTTTATGGGGTAAAACTGACTTTGAAAAAAAGTAGTGTTATCCACTATTGGAATGTGTCTATCCAGTAACTACTGCCCATGAGACCCAGCAGTAGCCACTCTGAAGGATACAAACATGCATGAGTCAGTTTTTCCTCCAGGAACTCACCACCCAACAGATCAGAATTTGAGGCTGTGCTGGTTCCGGCACCTACGTCCCAGCTTGGCCATACAGCTGTCTTATCAGCAATTCTGGGTATTCTGACGTGTCCTTGCTTTCCTTTCAAAGGCAGCTTTTGTTATAGTTGACAGCCACCTCTATCTCCATGTTGGTGCGCAAACACATGTAATTCTAACATGTTTTCCTTCCCGGGCACGAGGGACAGGATGACCTGCTTTTCCTCAAACCTGCACATGGAGGTGGAGATGCATGCTGCACTTGACCAGGCATCACGGGCCCCGTTGCCAGGGCCTCTGCAATGCTCTGAATAAAGCGATTCCCCCTGAAGTGTCTGGCACCAACTAGATCAATTACTCCCATGATTCCCAGTGTGTGAATATGCAACCCTCTCCCTGATTGATTGACTTAACACCAGCCAATTAGAGCTTAAACTGTCCAATTAAGCCAGAGATGGAGTCATCAGCTCGCTGAAATCTGAGGTCTGTTAACTTTACCTAAACAATAGAATGATGTCAGGTGTGTAGTAGCACTGGGAATAACTCGTAAAACCAGAGTAAAACAATTTGCAAATATAAAATACTCTGGGAATGTTAACAAGGGTAAGCAAAAGATGTCTATACTAAAAAACAAAAGCCAAACCTGTACAAAATGCATATACTACACTAATATCCTCTTTCAACATATGCACCTCTGAATTCACTTTCTACTTATTTTTTTATTTTAAATTCTTTATTGTTTAAAGTATTACATTTCACTTTCTATTTAAATAACACAGAGCTACATGTGCATCATTACATAGGACTCCACCATAAATGGTTCCCGTTTTTATTTCTTTGTGTGTGTGTGTGTGTGTGTGTGTGTGTGATTATCATTGACCAGTATTGTTTACTATACTGCAACAATCAAGATAGCTCTATTGCACTTGTTTGACCACAATTCACAATTAATATGCGCTTTTCTCAACTCCTATATCAATAACATAATTACTCCCCAATTTTCCCTCCTCTAAGAACAATAAAAGTGCTCACTTCAGAGGCATAATGATTGCCATCCTCTTCAAGAGCAAATGATAAGTATTTACTGATTTGCTTTAAAATCGGACCATTCATCTATGAAAAGATTTAAATTGTCCTCCCAAAACATTCTTTTTCTTTTCACTGTAAAACTGGCAACCACAACATAAATAAATTTACATGGAGAGTTGTTGCAACTGACTTGTTCAGCTAGGCACAGAGGTTTATAAACACCACAGCACACAGAGGCCCCACCCTGGTCTGTCCTCAAAGTTATAGCTGTGTCGGCCCCTGAGATAATATTTAGCAAAGAGGCATTTTAAGAAAGTCAGCAAGAGAGAGAGAAAAAAATCTTCTCAGTTATATGTACGTTATTAATCATAATTAAGGCATATTTGACAGCTTCTTGGCAACAGAGTCGATGAGTTCCTTTCTTTGACATCAAAATCCTTAAGGAATACTTGCTATTTCATTATCAACTTCACTGGTCTTTACACCTATAATGCTTGCCCTGAGAATATGAGGTTTTAGAGAAACTGAACTCTGACAATGACTGTTTGCCCACCCCAGACACTGTGTAAGGTATAACATAAGCTGGGATCTTACTGAGATAAAGTTTAGGGAACCAGGAACGCTGGGGTTAAAATGTGAGTTCCAGGAAAACACATGGTCTTCCCATAATGCATTTCCACTGAAGGGCCATCCAGAGCTGTTGTTTTTTGTCTGTGCAGGTAGCCCTGCACTTTTGATTTCCCATTAAATTGGAAAGGGAGCACTTGGTTCCCACTGCAATGACATCCTCTGATAAGATGGTGAGAAATGGGAAATGGATCTGTTTCAAGAGAGACTCATTTTAATAAAACCAAACAAGAGACTCACTTCCATGTAATCATGCCCAATTTCATTAACGTGCTTTCTTAAGGGATGCCTCTCTGGAAAGGTTCTTATGATGGCTGTGTCCTGGAGGAAACAATCCCCAGGATTTCGACTTGGTGCTTTTGCAGGTGATTTCAAGGAATTTATTCTGATCATCTGTTGATCACAAATTTCAGCCAAGTTTCTTGGAGATGTGGCCTGTTTCATGCAAATTCCCAACTCACTTTTTGCTGCCTTCTTTCCCAGAAAACTGGGCAGAAAAGACCTTTGCTTATTGTGGCATCTGTTTATTGGCATAGGTTGAGATTGTGATGGTTCTCCACATAGTATGTTTCTACTTGGAAAAGGATCACTGGTTGCTATTCTAGAGTCTCTTGATCATTCTCCATCTCCTTTTCAAACATTCTACTTCTTAAGCTGTCTCTTACTTTCTCCTTCTCCCCACTTCTCTCTTTACCTTCTGCTTGACCCCATGGCCCTCTACCCTCCTCCGTCTCTTCCTTTTAGTCATCTTCTCTCTCACTGCCTCTCTTCCTCAGTCCAGGCAGAGAAGAATGGGAGTCGAGTGAAGACCAATGGTTTTGTCTCCATTATGTAGGTGAATTGAAAGAAAGCAAATTTTAAAATCTTAACCACCCAGTTTTCAGCTTAAATTTTCCCATCGACATCTAGAAGTAAAATCTGTGATGTTTTGGGACCTCTTGGGGACAGAAACAAGTTAACTTCCTTCATCATGGCAGGGCTGCCCCTCCCCCAACAGCTGTTCATTAATGAATGGTTTCTGCCTCTACTGCCGCAATGTCATGACTATAATGTACTTTTAAAATACGGTCTTTAAGATATTAAAATCACCACCTCAGCTGATTTGGGGTTTTATTGTCTATTCTTGGCTGTATCTCATCTTAGTGAGATCTCATGGGATTTAGCTATTAGCATGAATGCCGCAGTTTGATAACCAAAAGTAATTAATGGCATCAAAACATAATCTTGCCTGCTTCTGAGGACTTGTTACACACATCTGGACCTTTCTTTCTAAATAGTACTTTCTTCCTGTTAGGAAATTATCTACCACAAAATTCTATTTTGATAGAAAACAATTAGCTTACTATGTTGACATGTTTAAAATAACATTGGAAAAGTGACTTAATATGCCAATTAGCAGTAGGTTCTTAATCTACTAACAATAATTCTAACAACAAAAGAAACAGCAAAGGTGTTCTTTGCAACTATACGTACAACATATACTACAGGCACTACGGTTCCTTTTTTTAAAAAAAGTAAAAATGCAAAATAGGAATCTGTCAACTGTCAAATGAAAATTTAAGAAAAATTATGGTTATTTATTTTTTCTTTCAGAATGCTCATTTAAATATTGCTGAGAAAAGGGAAAGTAGAATGAGATACTTTATTGTAAATATTCAATTTACCATAAAGTTTAGGGAAAGAAAAAGTTTCCCTCGACCCTCTAAGGCAGTGGTTCTCAACATTGGTTGCACATTAGAATCACCTGAGAATCTTTTTAAAATCCTGATTTCTGGGCCTCATCCTCCGGAAATTCTTTCTTTGTTACTAATGTTGTGGCCCGACCCCATAACAAAAAACAAACAAACAAAAAAACAGAATTTCCGGAGGATGAGGCCCAGAAATCAGGATTTTAAAAAGATTCCCAGGTGACTCTAACGTGCAGCCAAGGTTGAGAACCACTGCTCTAAGGATCCTTGGCTGGGTCTGAAAATTAAACTGATAAAGACAGATTAACAAGAGCAAAGCACACAAGTTTATTTGATATGAATTTTACATGACACTGGAGTCTTCATAGGGAAACGAAGACCCAAGGAAATAGTTGTACCTGAGTATTTTTATGCTCGATTTGATGAAGAGGGGACAGTCATGTAGAAATATGCTAGGTCAAAGAGTCTACTCTAATGTAATTGTAGTAAACTAGGTGAAACTTAACTAGGACTGTTGCTTTAATTTTTCTCAGCATCTCTTTGTCTTCAGGGATAAGGATATTCTTTCCTTCCAGGTATAGGGAGGGCACCTCTCACATGTGAGTTTATGACCTGTTTCAGGGGAGAATGGTAAGGTCAGTGAGGGACCTTCCTACTTCTGTTTTTGCAAACTCTTTCAGCTTAAAATACTCAGTATGCAAAGAGGCCACATTTGAAGCAGCATGTTCTGAATCCCAAAAGAACTAAATGTGGTTTCAGTTTAAAGAGATAAAAGCAATTCTGTCTGAGGACTTTGGATTCCCTTTAACAAGTCGCTGCTCATTGTGTCATTGGTGAAGGTGATCCTGTCTTCATATTGACAGAGTATAGGGGATGGGGAATGAAGGCTAGGAAAGGGGAGCATGCATACAAAAGTCAAGCCTTCCTCTCCCCAAAAGAACTTTATTATTAAACTGATTTTCATTTAAAATGCCCCCAATTTCAGATAGACTAAAGCCAAGCACACATGAGCTCTTGGAGTTCTCCACATCTGGAACTCATTTCCATTTCTTAAAAAATTGGTGGTTGCTTTAATGCCCAAATCCCCCCTGACGACAAGGGATGTTAGCTTTAGGCACCTTGGTATCATTACTTATAAAGCAAACACTTGGACTTTTATAGTAGAACCAAAAGTGAGAGGACTGAGACCATGAGCTGATGTCTAAGTAAGAAGCTCTCTGGAAATTTCTGTTTGGCATTTCTATCTCTAGTGCCACTAATATTACGAAAAACATGAAGTTTGGGCAACAAAGAAACCTTTGATACCACCTGTTAATCTTCAAGACCAGATTAAATAAATGTAAAGTTTTCCTATTAAGGTCTCTTCTGTATAGAATTATAAAAATATGTTAACCTGAAACAAAACTTATTTTTTTTCTTTTTTTAAAAATATATTTTATTGATTTTTTACAGAGAGGAAAGGAGAGGGATAGAGAGCCAAAAACATCAATGAGAGAGAAACATCGATCAGCTGCCTCCTGCACACTCCCAACTGGGTACGTGCCTGCAACCAAGGTACATGCCCTTGACTGGAATCGATCCTGGGACCCTTGAGTCCGCAGGCCAATGCTCTATCCACTGAGCCAAACCGGTCAGGGCAAAACTTATTTTTAAGTGTACTTAATTTTAATCATATTTGCAATCTGTTCTGTGCTCAAGAAATGAATGAGAATAATTTCTGAAGCTTAGAGCAATTAAGAGAGATTCAGATTGAAAGAAAGAGGGACTTGGGTGCCCTTTCTCAAATCTACAGAACTGGAAACATGAAAGTAACTTGCTGATTTTTCATAGGCAACCAGGTAAATGTGCAACTTCTAGCTCACTCACATTACTATCTACCAGCAATAATAGGTTATATTTCATCCAGATTGAAGATAACATGTAAAAAACAAAAACAGGCTCAAGTCCTGGCTGGGTGGCTTGGTTGGTTGGAGCATCAACCCATACACAAAAAGACTGAAGGTTCAATTCCTGGTCAGGGCACATACCTAAGCTGTTGTTCGATCCCCTGTGGGAGGCAACCAATAGATCTCTCTCTCTCTCTCTCTCAACATCAATGAAAGTGTATCCTCAGGTGACGATTAAAAACGGACCTGAAAAGTTAACATTAAAACCAATATATTTTTAAAATATATTTCATTGATTTTCTACAGAGAGGAAGGGAGCGGGATAGAGAGTTAGAAACATCAATGAGAGAGAAACACTGATCAGCTGCCTCCTGCACACCTCCTACTGGGGATGTGCCCGCAACCAAGGTACATGCCCTTGACTGGAATAGAACCTGGGACCCTTTAGTCCGCAGGCTGACGCTCTATCCACTGAGCCAAACCGGTTAGGGCTAAAACCAATATTTTTAATTTGGGAGCCTTATATGACATTTTAGGCATTCATATTTATACCTCATTTATAGCTGCAATCATATAAATGAGCATCCCTTATTAAGTTTCCTTCTAAGTAATCTCAAAGGTTATTGTTATTATGAAATATTTAATGGAAACAAGGATAGAAAATCACTTACCAATGTCATCACTTAACATTTTGCCATATTTGCATCAGATCTTTTTTCTTAAGGAAATGAAATATGACAGATACAGCTGAGGCCCCTTGAGTATCCCAAACTAATTCACTGGCCTCTCCCTACCCCCAAAAACAAATTAAGAAGCAACTTTGGACAGGGCAGCTGTGCTACATAATGCACGTTAGCCCTGGAGCTGCTCCTGGCAGCATCCTAGATACCGGCATTGTTCATACCATGTTTGCAAAATAGCTATTTGGTTTATGCGGTTGACCATTTTTGCTTATTAAAGTCACTTGAACTCATGGGGGTATTCTTCTGGTATCTTTAAAAGATATTCTTCTAAAATAAATATTCCATTGCATAAATGTCATGTAATAGTAACAATTTATTCTGCAATACTTAGTAGAAATAGAAGATATATCATCAACATAAGACATACTTTTTATTACCAACCCTTATCTGTAAATGGGGCGAAAGATGCAAATGTGTGATCACCTCCATTAGATCAACTGTTAGAAGAGGGAGATAGGAAACAGTTGCATATTTAATATATCTAAACTCACCCCAAATGAAATTATATTCCCAACACAGACAGTCAATGCTTGATAAAACCAGAATTTAGCTTTTGAAGGCAAGAAGACCTTAGGTAAAACTGTCCACCAAGTGGCCCCTTCCTTTTCTTTTTCCCACTCCTTCCCTCCCTCGCTCTATTCCTTTTCTGTTACAAAAAAAGAAAGAAAAATAAAAGAAAGGGATTTTATTTTTTTAATTCAAAATGTTTCCATACTTCCAACTTACATAAAGTAATATAATAATTCCCCCTGTACCACAACACACATTTAACAAATATTATTTTGCCATATTTGCTTCAGATTCCTATTTTAAAGAAATCATTATTGATTAAGCTAAAGCTACAATAGAGCCTTTTAAAAATGGTTGCACCCATATGCTCTGCCAGCAGCAGCTTGAAAGAGGACCTATTTCTTCCTATTAGGGTGTATAATAATGGTTTGTTGCCGCACCTCATAACACATTAGGGGGGCTTTAATATCTCAAACCACAGGAAATAATTTTAGGCATCAGTGATAGGCAGATATAGAAGATTTAGACAGGGGCCTTTTCAGTATCTCATGTAGTTGTTCTTTTTAAAGTGTTTCTATCATCTTCCCTGACCTCCTTATCCATTCCCCATACTTTGGTCAGAGTGATCTTAAAAAACTCAAATCTGGTCATGCCACTCCCAACTTTGAACTCAGGTACCTTCCCAACACATTAAGGAGGAACCCCAAGCCCTTTATCCCAAACTGCCAATAAGGACCTCTCATCTTTCTCCTTGTCCTCTGCACTAACTACATTAATCTTTCAGTTCCTTATAGGCCTTATGCTCTTTGCATGTCTCTTTCACCTGAAATGCTCTTTCTCCTCTGTAGTCAGCCAGCTCTGACTCAGCTTTGAGGTCTCAGCTTAAAAGTTGTTTAATATAAAAGTTTTCCCTGGCCAAAACCGGTTTGGCTCAGTGGATAGAGCGTCGGCCTGCGGACTGAAAGGTCCCAGGTTCGATTCCGGTCAGGGGCATGTACGTGGGTTGCGGGCACATCCCCAGTAGGAGGTGTGCAGGAGGCAGCTGATCGATGTTTCTCTCTCATCGATGTTTCTAACTCTCTATCTCTCTCCCTTCCTCTCTGTAAAAAATCAATAAAATATATAAAAAAAAGAATTATATATTTAAAAAAAAATAAAAGTTTTCCCTGGACTCTTCCCACATCTAAATCAGGTCTCCCTAATATAATCTTATTAAATCTCCGGGGTTAAGGCATAATTTGCAAGTATATATTCATTAGTATGAGTATATGTTTAATGCCTCTCTCTCTCTCTCTCTCTCTCTCTCTCTCTCTCTCTCTATCAACACTAATAAAAGAGAAAAATGGTAATTGGCGTATGAGCTACCCTTTTCATTGGCTAATCAGGGCTATATGCAAATTAACTGCCAACTAAGATTGGCAGTTAACTGACAACTAAGATTGGCAGTTAACTGCCAACAAGATGGCGGTTAATTTGCATATGTAGGCACAATGCAGGGAGGTGAAAGGGAAAGCAGGAAGAAGCCCCCTGCCACTGACAGTGATCGGAAACCCAGGGGGGAGCTAAGAGCTGGGGGGCAGGGCAAAGGCAGCCCTGGGGCCGCCTTTGCCCTGCCCCCCAGCCATGATCGGAGAATCAGGTGCCTTTTCCGCCCTGGCCAGTGATAGCAGGAAGCAGGGGTGGAGCCAGCGATGGGAGCTGGGCACGGTCGAAGCTGGCAGTCCCAGGAGCTAGGGGTCCCTTGCCTGGGCCTAAAGCGAAGCCCACGATCGTGGGGCTGCTGCAGCTGCGGGTCCC
This sequence comes from Myotis daubentonii, assembly GCF_963259705.1. Lineage (NCBI taxonomy): Eukaryota > Metazoa > Chordata > Mammalia > Chiroptera > Vespertilionidae > Myotis > Myotis daubentonii. Next base: position 50,165,484 of record NC_081840.1, on the reverse strand, counting down.
CGCTGCCCGAGCCGGACGCCTCAGCCAGAGGCGTCAGGCCTGGGCAAGGGGCCGATCCTGCGATTGGAGGGTGATGGGGGTCAACGCCTGAGGGTTCCCAGTATGTGAGAGGGGGCAGGCTGGGCTGAGGGACACTCCCCCCCACACACACACACACCCAGTGCATGAATTTCGTGCACCGGGCCCCTAATATAAATATATATATATATATATATATATATATATATATATATATATATATATATATATATATACATATATATATATATATATATATTCCCTTTGTTCAATTTAAAATTTAAATTTCCCCCTCCTCCACATCTGAATTACTGATTTTGACATGGCATGCAGATTTTTCTCATGGCTATTGAGGTAGGTAATATGTTGGCTCTTTATCACGTGCAACATGTAGCACACATGAATGAGCCCTTTCAATTGTCCCATCTCCTACTCCCTCAGCTGCTAAACAGAGCTATTCCCTTTTTTTAACTTTACTTTTATTGTTAACACTGTTACACATGTCCACATTCCCGCCCCCTTAGACCACCTCCACTCAGCTTCCGCCTCCCTTCCTCTGGCTATCACCACATTGTTGTCTGTGTCTGTGGGTTATGCATATATGTTCTTTGGCTGTTTCTCTTTATTTGACTTCAAATATCATGAAGACAGGGACCTTCATTGTTGTTGTTTTATTTCATTTCTAAATTTACCAGCATAATGCCTATCTCTTATGTAATCAAGAATTATTTCTTGAACAAATGGGTGGAGATTTCCTGTTCCAGGCATCAGGATTTAAAGCAATTAAAATTGCATAATTGCCTTAATCCTTTCGTCTTTTTCTCTACCAACTAGCATGTATCTACTCTGCCCCTTCACTTCCTTCCCCACACATTTGCATCTTTCCGCCATTTAGAGATGTGAACTAAAAGATGGTAATAAAAGGTATATCTTATGTTGATGATATATATTCTAGTCTATTTCTAGGTATTGCAAAATACATTGTCACTATTACATGGCACATATACAATAAAAGATTTATTTCAAGTTTTAGAAGGATCTCTTTTAAAGATACCATAACAATACCTCCATGGGTTCGAGATGACGATAATAAGCAAAACTGGTCAAACTCATATACCAAATAGCTATTTTGCAAACATGGCATGAACAAAGAATTCTCAACTCTAAGCTTGAAGACAGTGTCAGTCCATGAAGCAACCATCAGGGAAAAAAAAGTAGTCTTGAACAGAATCGCAAGGATCATTAACTGCAACTGAACAGTCATGCTCCCTTAGGCGGTTCTCACAAATGCTATACACCATCTTGTCATCTAATATTCAGAGACCCATTTGGAGGTTTAGAATTGGATTTTGATCCTGGATATAAACGTTTCTCAAGTCACTATTAAAAAAAGAAGCAGCAGCAGTAGAAGAAGCAAAAGGTAGTGCATCACCAAATTAAAACTCCATGCTTAAAATTAAATAAGTCAATACCCTGAAAAACACTGTTTTTCAAAGCCCAATAAATGTTTTTACATACATTCTTCAACCTTCTTCATTCACTTTCACACATTCCACCCAACGACTCCATGTTTCCTTTCCTGCAAGAACTCTGGATATGGTTTGGATGCAATTTTAGAGCTCATGCCTCTCTCCCTTCAAAACTGAGATGTTCTCAAGATTGGAAAAATTGCACTGAGAAGGAGACAAAGCAGAGGCAAATTGTTCTCATCCCCACAAAAAGCTACAAACAGAAAACTGTGTGTTGTATCTAAAATCCAAAATTTTGACTAGAGGATGTTGCTTGCTGTGTTCTTCTGGGACTTTTCTTTTGTTGCCCAGAAACACTCAATCCCCACCTCTCCTCAGAGAGATGCTCTAGGGCCAGCCGTGGGCAAACTATGGCCCACGGGCCGGATCTGGCCCGTTTGAAATGAATAAAACTAAAAAAAAAAAAAAGACCGTACCCTTTTATGTAATGATGTTTACTTTGAATTTATATTAGTTCACACAAACACTCCATCCATGCTTTTGTTCCGGCCCTCCGGTCCAGTTTAAGAACCCATTGTGGCCCTCGAGTCAAAAAGTTTGCCCACCCTAAGCTGAGGAATGACCAGGCTCCCAATTTCCTTCTGGACCTTGCTTTCAAACTAGTCATTAAAGGTAAAGTGGTGGAAGGAGTCAATGAAGAACCTCCAGTGAAACTTTTAAGATACTCAGTCATTCATTTATTCATTCATCAAACATTTATTGAGTTTCTGTCATGTGCTTGAGCACCGTGGCCACAAGGAATAAAATGATAAGCGAAAGATTTCCCACCTTCATGTAACCTGCCTAGGAACGGGAGACCAACACAAATAAAACAATCACACAAATGCATATAAGTCTACAAACGATAGTAAGCTCTTGGAAGGAAAAATATATGGTCCTATAGGAAATTATAAACGGGGAACAGACTTTGAATTTTTTAGTTGAATTATAAATAAAAGAAAGATGAATAGGTATAAAGGGATAAGAGCGAGGAGGGTGCCTCCTTGGCACAGGGAATGGCGAATGCACATGGCCTGAAATAAGAAGGCATGCAGGGCGGCACATCCACTGTGTCAAGGAGGGTCAAGGGGAGAGAGGTAGAAATGAATCTGAAAGGTAGGCCAGGGCCACCCACCAAGGGCCTTGAAGACTGTTGTGAGGATTTTGGTCTTTGAAAAAGAATTTAAAGTCATTAAAAAGTTGTAAATAGTGCCATTCATGATCTAATTAAGTTTTCAGAGCACTCTGACTGCCATGTTGAAATGTATTAAAGAGGATCAAAGAACAGAAGTAGGAAGACTAGTGACAACATGATTTGATGTGTAATTTCTAAGATCACTGGCTACCACGTTGAGAGTGAGTTGGAGGGAAGCCAGAGTGCACACGGAGAAATTAGTTCATTGGCAGGTGCAGCCACCCAAGTGAGAGATGCTAATGGTCTGGGCCAGGATGGAGGCAGTGTGGTGGAAGAATTTCCCTAGTGACACATGAGTTGGCTCAGTCCCCTTACCAAGGCACTGCTTGGGTCTAAGACAGTGATGGCGAACCTTTTGAGCTCGGCGTGTCAGCATTTTGTAAAACCCTAAGTTAACTCTTGTGTCGTGTCACATATAGAAATTTTTTGATATTTGCAACCATAGTAAAACAAAGACTTATATTTTTGATATTTATTTTATATATTTAAATGCCATTTAACAAAGAAAAATCAACCAAAAAAATGAGTTCGCGTGTCACCTCTGACACACATGTCATAGGTTCACCATCACTGGTCTAAGAGAAGAACCATCCTCTAAAATGTCTACATGGACATAGAGAAGCTCCTCTCTAGGAAAACTCCTAAAAGACAGTAATCTTTGGCATCAAAGCCAAAAGCCTTCTTGTTTCTCCTGAGCAACTGAATTATTTTAATCTTTTGTGAAATCATCACCAATTATGGCACCTTTATTGTGCTCATGGCGGTAAGACTTAACAAATTTGAGGCCCGTTTTCACCAAGGCTACTACATTTCCCAGGCTGCCTCTTTGTAGCCAAATTCCATTTTCTTTCCGCTTACTTTCCCTATTCTTATTTTCCTCTTTAAAAGGTTTTTTTGTTTCATTGAATATATTGAATTATATGTTAATTTAACACATTGCTATGTATCATTTAGCAAGATTCTATAAAAATTATTTTTAACCAGTAACAATTAAAATTTACTTAAAATATATAAATTCAGCACCTATTTCTCTACTCAGATCAATTTTGTCACCAAATGTGTGGGTTTTCCATACCAAGCAATTGCTATGGGAACACATGCAGATACCAAATGAGTGCTGTACAATTTAATTCAATTCTGACACTAACTACCTAGAATTAATGCAGACCCGACAGGCTAAGGACTCAGTCCCACAAGATTGCCCCACTTCAAACTCCAGTTACAAGTATTAGATGTCAAGATATTTATATTTCTTGTCCATCCAAACTAAAAATTAGAGGTTTCTACAACCCCCTCTCCATGTTTGACAATTTGCTATGATGGCTCACAGAACTTGGTGAAACACTTTACTAACATTTATTGGTTTATTAGAAAAGATATTATAAAGGATACAAATGGAGGGCCAGATGAAGAGGTACATAGGATGAGGTCCAGGAGGGTCCCAAGCACAGAAGGTTCTGTCCCAGTGGAGTTGGGGTGCACTACCCTCCCAGCGCATAGATGCATTCACCACAGTTTAACAGATTTTCATGGAGGATTCATCTTGTAGGCATATTGATTATTAACTCAATCTCCAGTCTCTCTCCCCTCCACAGAGAATAAGGGGTGGGTCTAAAAGTTCGAAGCTTCCAGTCCTGCTTGGTATTCCTGGTGACCATTCAGTGCCCATCCTGAAGTTATCCAGGAGTTTCTAGCCATCAGTCATCCCACAGACACTCTTATCACCCCAGATTCCAAAGGTTTTAAAAGCTCTTGTGTTTGGAACCAGGGACTAAAAACAAATATTATAACAAAAAATACTCCTATTACCCACATAACTCAGGAAATTATAAATGTTTTAGGAGCTTTATGCCAGGAACAAAGTAGGAAGATTAAATATATGTTTCTTATTATATGATATTATCACAAAATGATACCTAGTCACTTGCAGAAATATTGTGAAATATGGACAAACTCAAGAAGAAAATAAAAATAATCTGTAATCCCATCATTCACAGATATTAGTTAACATTTTAGAGTATAGTCTTTCAATGTTATTTCTATACCTATCTATATACTTATTATCTTCCAATCTTTTCCATAGAAAGAGTGAGAGAGAGAGAGAGAGAGAGAGAGAGAGAGAGAGAGAGAGAGAGAATGTCTGTGTATATATATTTGTGTGTGTATGTATTTGTATAGGTCTCTTAAATCCATGTTGAAACAATGAGAGAAATAGAAAGATAAAGAGATGGATAGATGATTAGATAGAGAGATAGAGATAGATGGATAGATAGATAAAAAATAGATAATTGACATCCCCCTCTCCGCCCCAGCATTTTCAGTACTAGATGATTTAAATCCTCAATTGCTTCTTTGACAATGTCAAAATTGTTTCTTTCCAACCACTTCTACCAATAAATAATACTCCTGCTTGCTCAATCAGAAGCAATTGTTGATCAAGTGATGAATGATGACTTAGAAGTTATGTGATTCCAGTCTTTCCATCTTGAGTCCTAAGAGTATTCAGGTTGATGGAAGACTGACCACAGGTAAAAAATAAGCCCTCCCCATGGTCATGTCACTTGCTACCAGACCACACAGCACATTATATTTTAAATTGTTTATATAGCAAAACTAGATTGCCAGTGGAAATGACAAATCTCTTAGCTTTCTGGTTTCTAGTAGCAATCTGTGAAAAAGCACAAAATTGCTCCTAAGTTATATCAATACTACTTTTATAATTCTTTGTTTTGAATTACAAACCAACCTGAATCCAGTTCCCAAAGGGAAGATATAATTAAGAACTACAAGTGTCTGGCCTGACCGGTTTGGCTCAGTGGATAGAGCGTCGGCCTGTGGACTGAAGGGTCCCAGGTTCGATTCCGGTCAGGGGCATGTACCTTGGTTGTGGGCACATACCCAGTAGCGAGTGTGCAGGAGGCAGCTGGTTGGTGTTTCTCTCTCATCAATGTTTCTGGCTCTCCCCGGCCCCAATCGTGCACCAGTGGGGTCCCTCGGCCTACCCTGTGCCCTCTCACAATCCGGGACCCCTCAGGGAATGTCAGAGGGCCAGTTTCAGCCCCATCCTGTAGGCCAGGCCGAGGGACCCACTGGTGTGCAAATTCATGCACTGGGCCTCTAGTATATACATATTTTATAAACTAATAACGCCATTCCTTGGTAAATAAGAATAATAATACAAACCTTCTTACAGGTTTATTATGTGCCAAGCCCTGTTCTAAATGTTTTATATGTTAACTCATTTAATCCTTGCAACAACCCCATGAGGGAGGTACTCATTGCACAGACAGGTTGAGTGACTTGTCCAAGGCTACATAACTAGAAAACAACATGGCAATCGGATGCCAGAGTTCATGCTCTTGGTCATTATGCTAGGGAACCTCTCTTTTTGCATATGCAAATAAGGAGACTAGGATATTGACTCAGTATTATTTGTATCATAAAGTTAAATAAACTGCTTTAACAGCAGATTAGACATAGGGAAAGAGAAGAAATGGACAATTGTTCACAAAAGAAATAAAAATATCCAGACTAAAATACAGATTAAAAATAAAGATAGAAAATACAAAAAAGTACTATGTGCAAGAATTTTATGGATAAAATTTAAAACAACAAAACTATTAAGAGACAAAAAGGGACTAGTGGTAAAAAATTGGAATTAATCTAAATGCCATTAAGAGGAAAATGGAAACCAACTGTGGTATCTTCATGGAATGGAATATGGCATAGGAGTTAAAGTGAATAAAATGGACTTATGTGCATAAATAACGATAAATTTAAAAACCTTAATATTGAGTGATGAAAAAAGTTACTAAAAGATAAGTACCAGATCATTGACCTAGAATTTGTCATTATACATAACTAACCTATTGGGCAAAATTACTCCAATGCTAACGAGATAAGCTTCAGGGCCCCTTGCTTGTCTGGGCCCCTTGCAACGCTCTCAGAGGGGCTCTGACAATGTGTTCACATGGTCATATGTTTGTAAAATTTGTATAAGCAAAAGATTTTAACAAATTTGGTTAATGAAATTACTTTTTAAGAAAATGGGTGGGATAAGATTTGCCTCATTCTGTAAATGTAATCTCTTACCTTTATTTTATTAAATAGTTAAATTAAGTGATATCACAGGTAAGAGGGCTTTGCACAGAAAATACTGTCAAATGTTACAGCTTGTAAAATGACAATCTATGTGCAAGTATTAATTAGAATGCCAATAATATATCTGAAATTTACTGAGTATTCACTATATGTCAGATACTCTTGTATGTGTCTGACATGTATTTGTCTCATTTAATATTCCCAATAAGCCTAGGAGGGAGATACTATTATTATTTCCATTTTACATATCAGACTAAATATGTAACTTTTTGATGGTCCTATAAAATATTTACCTATAATCCTGGCCAGTGTGGCTCAGTTGGTTGGCATGTCATTTCATATGCCAAAAAGTGGCAGGTTCTGGTTGGGGCACATGCCCACATTGTGGGTTCAATTCCTGGTCAGGGTGTGTGGAGGAGGCAGCCAATCGATGCTTCTCTCTCACATTGATGTTTCTCTCTCTCGCCCTCCCTTCCTTTCTCTAAAATCAATGAAAAACACGTTTTAAAACATTTAGCTATAGTATTTATTTAATACCTATAAAATACTTAAGTTAAGTCAGTGCTTTACTAATTTCACTTGAAAGCCATCAGTCCATCCCAGCCAGCATGGCTCAATGGTTGAGCATCAATCTATAAACTAGGAGGTCACGGTTTGATTCCTGGTCAGAGCACAGGCCTGGGTTTCAGGCTCGATCCCCAGTAGGGGGCATGAAGGAGCAGCCAATCAATGATTCTCTCTCATACTGATGTTTCTAGCTCTTTCTCCCTCTCTTTTCCTTTCTTAAATCAATAAAAATACATTTTAAAACAAACAAACACACAAAAAAACATCAGTCCAAGTACATGATATTATATTAAGGGTAGTGTAGGCAGTGGGCAAAAATGCTGCAAATAATTGTTAAATAAATTTTCATTTCTTAAGTAGTCACTGTATCATAAATTTTACTCCTACTTAAATATTAATCCAGATTACACACTATTTCTTCTAAAATAAAAACTCAGCAAATTCAGAATATTTTTCTATTAAATTCAAAAGTTCCATTTTGGTATTTATCTGTGGACTCCCTAATTTACCTAAAGCTACAACCTTCCACAACTAAAAAGAGAACATTTCAGCATTATGAATCCCTAGTTCCACTAAGTATCATGAATTCAACAGCTACCCTTATATAAACTAGGAATGATGTGCCACAAACGGGGAATTCAAAGACAAAAATATTTGCTGACCTCACAGAGCTTCCAGATCCAATCTGAACCAGCCAATAAAATAGTAAGTCATAAGGAGAGAAACAGGAAGGCAGGTATTGAAGTGGGGGCCTGAGGACATGAAAACTGGAAGTTAAAAAAATCACCAGAGCAGATTCTTTGTAGACCTTCATAGTGTCTCACTCTTAAAGAGACCCCAATGCAACAGCTTCATTATCAATCCCTCGTCAGGAGTTTTGACAAATCACATCGTGGATCTCAAGTGGAGTCGGGGGTGAGAGAGGGGGTGAGAGGGATCTTTGGCAAAGCAAATGGGGGTGGGGGGGAGTTGGACAGAAAATTTCCTGCTGGAACATGTTGGGACTGTGTGGTGTTTCAGCCACAGGCTCCTGATGATGGAACTTTAGCTGCTGAACACGAAGATAATTTCAGCACCCTACAATTATGTGCCTAATTAAAATTAAGAAATTAGAACACAGTTAAAAGGAATAATATTTTGCTCACAGCTAATTTCATTAAAGTATTAATGAACAGGACTCTTTTTATGGCCAGAGGGCAACCACTTTCTACAGAGTACTTCCATGCCGGCTAATTTATTCATGCATGAAAAACAATCCAATGAGAAATGAGGGAGCAGAGAACTGCTGGTCCTAATTAAAATATTTAAAACACCACGTCTATTTTCTTCCATCTAGCCAAATACCTAAGCTAGAGCCAGCATGGTGCCAATTAACATGGAAAAAGCAAACACAAACACCCACAGTTTCTGATTAAAGTGCACATTATTGTACCATGCAATATATTGTTCAGCACATATATGTAAATGTTTAATTAACCCGCGTCTAAATCTCAGCAACATTCGAAAATCGATATTTTAATCCCCAAACAAGTGGCAATCTGTGTAGGAGAAACACTTACTTATTTATCACAGTGTTTTATTCAAACCTAATTTGAAGCAGTTGTGCACTCAACATGCTAAAGTGTTTCTTAAGGGAAAGCGCAGGGAGGAGATTCTTTGCTTGGCAGACTTCTCTTCAGATGGCAGCGAGATTGTTAGTCGCCAAAGACTTGTGAGAGGAACCAGGTTAGCCTCAGGTAATCTGCAATTTTTCATTAATAATGTAGGGGGGAAGTCTGGACGTAAACCCATTTGTCAGCCTGGACAGCAATGACAATGATCACACACACACACACACACACACACACACACACACACACACACACACCTCTTCTCTTTGTTAACTAAAGACCTGTCTGTCGGAACAGACTCCAGAGACATCCCCACTGTGGGAGCACGTTGGAGAAATAACTGCAACACTGAGAAACTGAAGATTTGAAAACCTTACAAATATTAACTGGATCTTTATCACTATGGTAAAAGCAATCATAAAAGGAGAATTAATATTTTCATAGCTGCTACATTCAGTCTTACTCCTGTGAGGCCAGCTGAGCACAGGAAACCAGAGCCCAGAGCAGTCAAGTCACTTGGGGAAGGTCACGCACAGCCCATGCTAGAGCCAGAACTTGAACCCATGTCCTTTAACTCCAAAGTTGCCCCTCTACATACCACGCTGACTTTAAACAGCTACCCATTTTCTGTTTGCATAGAGAGATGTGGTCTTAATTAAGAAACCTAAGTACTACTCATTTGGCTATTAAAAATCACTTGTAGTTTGCTTGTGAGCATTTCTTCCAAGAGGTTGGGAAAGTGAGGATATATTAAACAACTTTTCCTCCTTCTAGGGGTTCTCACTGCTTTTCAACAACTAAAATCATGACGTTTTAGACTAAGATCTTCAAAGTCATTCTGTCAATAGAGTTTTTAAGTGTTTGTAAGCTGCAGAATCCTTTTTTCAAGCACAGTCTCTCATGAAACGTCCACATATTGACACAGGCAAAAGCAGGACACTCTAATGGAGGGGGTGGGTCTCACTCCCCACAATGGCAGCTGAGGCACCACCCAAGAACCCACCTTCTGAAAACCACTGTGCTCATTAAACAGCTGGAGGAACGAAGGTCCAGAGAGGTGAGCACACAGGTAAGTGCTCATGCAACATAACAGACCTGGAATGTGCCTGCAGGAGCCCTGAGCCCTTGCCCAGTGCTCTTTCTATAGCGCTGGGCACCTAATGGAATCAATGGAGACCATAATGCGTGGGAAGTTACAGAGCCAAACCGAGGCAGGATTGTTTGTGCACAACTGTAGGAGTGTGTGGCCACGAGGCAGGTTGGCCTGGTGCACAAAGCAAGAGGAGAGATGGGAGGCAAGAGGCTTAAGAGAAAGATGTGCCTCTGCCCCATGATGGCAGGCTCTTCATTTCACTTCCCAGGGCCCCAGAATCCTCGTTGTCAAATGGGGTTAATATCTCACAGTATTGTTTTAAAAACCAAATAAGAATCAATGAACATGTGATTACAGAAGTAATTTATCATACTGCATTGCAATCGCTTCCTTGTCTATTTCTACTACTAGACGCTGCACTTACTCCAAGATAATGTCTATATTTTACCACCTCTTTATCCTCAGTGACTGTCCAGAAAAGGTGTTCAATTAGCGTTGCATGATGGTGTAGAATCCATAATGATAATAATAATGACTAACATATATTAAGCATTTACTCTGTGCTAAGCACTGATGCTAAGGACTTGATGTTAATTATTTATTTAATCCTCATAACAACCTCATAAAACTAATATTATCATTGCCCTTCCTGCACAACTGAAAAACTGAGAGGAAAAAATGACAGGTTTGCCCAGGATTCCAGAACTATTATGTCATGGAGAAAAGATCCACACTGTGATGTCAAAGCTCAGAGCCCAAGCTCTTATCCGCTACATTCTTCAAAAGCAGCAACATGGGGTAACAAACTGAGAGTTACCAGCTAGGGAGTGAGGCAAATGTCACAGATGGAAAAGCAAGTGGAACACACACGCATCCGCTGAGAAACAGAAAATGCAAATTCCAAAAAGAGTTTTGTTCTAAGAATCAGAGGTGAGAGATGATAAGAGAACATCTCCCGTCTCTACGGATAACATTTGAGGCCATGCTTCCACCACTCAACTCTCAGGACTATGGGTCTGATTCAAAATGTCTAAAAGAGAAAGACATTCAAATCTGCAATATCCAAAGGAAAAGAGGAATTGGAAGCAGTGGGGAGGAAGGAGGGGCCCCCAGAACATGGTTCACAGTGCACCAGGAATTACCCCTGTGATCAACAGCCTCATTGTTTCATCTATAATAATAAATGTGTAATATGCTAATTAGACCGGATGTCCTTCCGGACGAAACCAGGGCTGCGAGGACTGAGGTGGCCGCCGGGGCAGGCGGGGGCCGAGGCAGAGGCAGCCACCACGGCGGCAGCGGGGCGGAGCCCCTTGCATGAATTTTGTGCATCGGGCCTCTAGTATATAAATATCACACCTGAAAGCCTGTGCTAAATGGTGAAGTCCACGTGTCTGGTCACGTGCAGGCTGATGGGAGTCAACAGAGAGATGGCACTGATCCTCTCTCCTACTGAAACACAGAATCACTGGCATCAGCAGGGTCCATAGAGCCTTATTAATGATGTAGCCACACCTGATGATAAAGGAGTACACACCTGGGGTACATCCCAGACATTTTCAGGGACTTCTTTTGGGGCGATCATAATGAATATTATGGTCAGAAACTGAATAATGGGCTGGATGGACCAATGGTCTAATCCTATATAATATAATACTATGTAATATTCTTAACAACTATTCATATATACAAAGTCTCTCTTTGAAGACATATTCCTGGGTTCCTAATTTGCAGCTGGCACTGGCTGAGCCCTCGGGGATTATACTTTTCCAATTATTGAAAAGATTTCAGAGACACAGCGAATCCTACATCATTTTATGCCCTACAATTTACCTACATCCCACCAAATTTCTCAGTTGCTTAGAATCCCAAGTAATTTAATGAAAAATATTTTCTTATAATGTACTAACATGGAAGTTAGTATTTCATAATCTGGCATTTCCTCCAAAATAGCCAGGATTAGATAACTAAATTTTCTAAAGGTCTGGTTTGTTTGTAATTCTCTCTCCATAAGCAAGTTTGGTTTTTGAAATTTTCACTTTCAAGGGGGAAAAAAAGCAGATCTCCAAGATAGAGGCTGCATTTTTATGCATCTTTAGCCAGATAAACATTTGTCCTTCCCCAGAACTGGAGCAGCTATTCTGAAGAATGTAAACTTGCTGTTTCTCCATATGCAGATAGGCTGTTGTCACAGATCCACAGGGTAATGAACAACTTCTCAATATTTAATAAGCCTGGCACTCCTGTCCCCAGGCAGAGAGCACAGACGGTTGGTAGCCGGCTACTAACTGACCATTAACATACAGAATCTCCCTTTAAAATGTGCTTCACACACAGGCTCTATCACCTGCAGTGGGCGGTGAGCACCGTCCTCTGCCAGGAGGTGGCCGGTCCTCCCACCTGAAGAGATCTGGCAGGAGCCAGAAAGTTAGCCTGCTCAGTGTTCCAACAGGGGCCACAGCACAATCCAGCTTGCAACAGCGTTTCTAAAAAGGGGAGGGGGGAGCCCATGAACAGCCCTTCTCTTTGCAGCTATTAGCTAAGCAAGTGGAAATTAGAACATCAGTCATGAGTTTTTGTTTCATTTTTAATGTAAAAGAATGAAACTGTTCTGGACCTCTGTTTTTTTCATTCTTTTCATGCTTGCGTGTACACAGGAGTGTCTTGGCTGTCTCTGGTGTGCTGTGTGAGTATAAATATATTGCAGCAGTAGTGCTCACAAGTTGGACAGGGAAGCCATTAATTCAGAACAATAATATTTTAGCATTTTAGCAGTGGCTGTTTTTTAAATTCAAGGAGTAAAATCCAATGTTAATATGATTGTAGGGAAATTCAGAATATCATTAATACAATCAGATCATTTTCTGAGTCATGGAAAAGCTAACATAATGAGTTCTCCTTATTCTTACAGACCATTAAAAGAAGACATTTGGATGTAACTATAATTCCAGGGGAACACAAACATTCCCACAGTCATATTAAGCATATAGAGTTTTTAAATTCTTGAGTGGGCCTACCACAACTCTTGCTACCATCACTTCATCTATATAAATAAAAGGCTAATATGCAAATTGTCCCCTCGGGATTTCAACCTGGAGAACAGGAATTTGATCGCTAACTATGATGTGCACTGACCACCAGGGGGCAGCATGGAACATGGTAGGCAATCAGCAGCGGTGGCGGGGTGTTGAGGGAGTGAGGGAAGGAGAAGGTGGGGAGGCAGGGAGGCAGGGCATCCTGATTGGCCCTGATCTCTGGCCAGGCCTAGGGACCCTACCCATGTACAAATTTCATGCACCAGGCCTCTAGTAAAATATAATGGCCTTTTCTTTCATTAACAGCAATAGGAATTGGTGTGTTTTTCAGGATGATTTTTCATGAAGAAAGAAGAGAATTTTGTTCACAACCATTTCAGAATTGTTGCATGCATAATGATGAGGATGTGCATGTGGGTGATGGGCAGTTGGCTTCCTGGCACATGATTGGCTCTCATCACCATCCTCCAATGACCCCAATCCAGGCCCCAGGAAAACTAAAGATAACAACTTCATTGCCCTTTGGGCTACTTTCCAGGAACATTAATTCTAAAAGCATTTATGGTCACGTGCTGCCAAGCAGTAAAAGGAGCTAAACTGTCCTGTATTGTGTCTGGAGACAAAACTAGGACCAGGTGTGAAAAAATACAGTGATGCAGAGTCAGGGCCTCCACGAGAACCTCCTAGTGACTGCACAGTAAGGAATGACTAGGGTAACTTACAGGTAGAGGCCCTTATAAGAGGCTGAAAGACTTGCGGATGTTATTAACAGTGATTAAAAAAAATTAGTGTATTTGTCTCAAAATCTCATGTAAAATCCCAAAATATGACAAATAAAAGGAGCACTGCTCTGATTGAAGTAGAAGATGGAGGATCTAGAATTTCATTCATTCACCTTGCTTCAACCCCCAACGTTCTCAGCCAGCCTCATAGAGCTCCAAGGTACACCATTTAAAAACCACTGCTATAAAAAACATTCCTAAACTTTGTGGGAGATCATTCTAACCCAGCAATTCTCAAGTTTTTCTTTATTGGGAAACACATGACAGTGATAATTAACATAAAACTTGAACTCACGTGTATGCCCAGATTCAAATATCCCATAGATTTGTGGGAAAGTCATGCACCACAAAAATTCCCAGGCTCCCCAGGGTTAAGAGTACTGATAGGTCTCAGGGAGTAACTATAACTTGGCCCACTTCACCCACTCAAGAAACCTCCCAGAATGCGAGAGAATTAGAAATATCACTGAGGTAGCCTTGTTCTACTCTAATTTGTAAAAGTAATAAAAAAATTTTAAATATTCACAACCTTGAGTACTTTATCAATAATGATCAATTATTTGGGTCACACCACACAGCTGACCACAATACATCAAGGTGTTATAACCTTGGGCTTGTGACTGGATGAGGTGGTGGCCACACCCAAACCAAAGCCCCAGAGCTGAAACTGAAATAAGGTAAATATTTGTATTAAACTATATAAACCATTTTGAAATATCCAAATGCTTAAGATTTTATGTAGAAAAGCCAACAGTGGTCAATTTCTGTGTTTAGCCAGAGGTTTAGGCATCATATAAAAATTAGCCTAATGAAATTTTACAGCTCTTGCTCTTTTGAAATTCTTTCAAAGTACTCAATAACATGGTCAGCAGTTTAGATCTATCCAGGTAGTAGAATTTAAAACAATGGTGTATCTTTTGAATAAATAACTTTTTTAATATTTGTGATGCATCAGGCATGGTTCTAAGTGTTTCACAACATTGACTCACTTAGGTTTCACAAGAACCCCAAGATATAACTACTAGTATCTCTCCCTTTTTATAGATGTGGAAACTGAGGCTTGAGGAGCTAAGCAGCTTATCGGGCTCTACACAATAGCTAACGTTGCAGAGCTGGGATTTGAACCCAGGCAAACCTGACCCCCATGCTCACAAGCTCAACCTTCATACTATGCAAGGAGTAAGAAAAATCCCACTGCCCAGAAGGAAGCCGAAGAGATAATTCACAAAAGACCTGATTCTCAAATTGTTATATGAGCTTCCCATCTCTGCCCTACATTGTCAGTGATCAACAAAAAGAAAAGAATAGAGTTGGGGAATTGGAGCAAGGGTATGGTTAAGCAACTTTTCCTGCAAAAGGCAAAAATGTCAAGAATTCAGATTAGTTCACCCAAAGGTCAAAAGAGGATTTTTTTTTTCTTTTGAGAATATAAAGATGAAATGTGTTAGCTGGCCCCAAGGCTAAAGAATAATTAGAAATACTCCTCCAGAGTTAATTGATGGGTCTAGGGGGGCACTGGCTCTCAGCTGTACTCACCACATTGCTAGTAAACCTCCTGGAGGGTCCGCGAGAGACGTATGGCTCACCAGCAGGGACTGTCATCAGATTGGTAACAACTGCAGCAATAACATCACTAACAAAATATCTGGAAAGTTCTTTAGAATTGCAAAGCCTCCAGCCATCATACACTGTGAGCCTCATACCCAACCTGTGAAACACAGCTTATCACCTGATTAACAGATGAGGAAATTGAGATGCAGAGAAGCTCCCCTGGTTAAGGGCAGAGTTGAGACCCAGGTCTTCTGATCTCAAAGCTGCTCCTTCTTATCATGCCCTTGGGACAGATATTACTCATTTGCTAGACATAGTAGAGCCTCAGTGTAGGTGTGCGGGCTATGACCAGGCTTGCATCATGGCTCCACCATTTATGTTTGCTGGATGACCCTTGGCAAGTTACTTAACCTATCTAAGCCTCTGTTTGCCAAGCTGTAAAATGGGAATCATGATAGTACATGCCTCATAGAGTTTTGCAATGACTGACTAAAATTGAATGAGTTAATGTATATAAAAAGTAAAGCACAGTGGCTAGTAATAGTAGGTATTCATCAGATGTTACTTTTTATTATTAATCATTTGCCCATTTAATAAACTTTGATCAGACAGTTATTCTGCGCCAGTGAGAATATGCTTAGGCCTGATAATATGTGACAAATCAGGCATGGTATATGACAACTCCTTCCCTGAGGTTGCTCACAGTCTTTGAGAGACCAACACAAAGAGATTTATAATGATGCTGGCAAATTATAATACAGGATATCATACAAGCGCATAAAATGGCTTTTTTATCCAGTGCAGCCAAAGCAAATTGTGCAAAGAGATTGTATAAAACAAGATCTTCTAATACTAATAAAGGTGCTACAAATTAAAACATAGTTCCAAGTTAAATATCAATCTTACAATACTTTATAAAACACATAAACAACCAAACCTCGAGATTCAGAGTTGAATACCCTTAGTTTAAATCCCAATTCCATAACCTACCAACTATGTGATTTTAAACACATAATTTAACTTTTCTAGACCTCAATTTACTCATTTCTAAAACTGAGTGGTTGTTACATAGATAAAATGGAGTATGTGAAAGTGCTTCATAAATTTTAAAATGGCATAATGATTACCAATTTCAGGGGAGGGAAGAGGTTACAGAGAAGGGAAAGAAAGAGAGAGGAAGAGGAGAAATGCGCAGGCACACGTGGAGCTGGGCAGCCACCCCGAGCAGAAGTCCTGTCGTGCTCCCACAGTCGTAGGCATGAACACAGAGTGTGTTCCTAGTTAAATATGGCAGAAGGGATTTTACCAAAATTTAAATCCACACAACTAGCTCCCCCCTATGTGATCAGCTTCTTTCTTATCCTCAGGCCTGTACACTCCTCTGAGATTTGAACATCTTTACTTGGGGAAACCACGTCTGCCTATGGGTATTTGCAACTAGAGGCCGCCACCTGCCTCCATGTGGGAGGCCTTTTGTTCCCTGGGGCTCACTCCCCTGTTGCAAAGAATGTCACTACCAGACCTGGGTACACGGGTGAGCAACTCATCCCAAGGCATCTCGGAAATGTTTCTCTTCACCACAATTCCTCCAGAGGCCCAGACAAGCAGCACAGGATTGATTCACAAGAGCGGAGCCTGAGTTTCCCAAGTGAACAGAGACAGCAAGTGGCATTTGCAGGGGCACAGCCTGGGGAATATTGCAGTATCATAAATGGGCCTGAGGATCTATGGAATCAAGAGTGTACAAAGGAGATGGAGTGGGTGGGAACTGAAGGGCCACATGAATCAGGTTAAGGTGTTCAGACCTTACTGTGGAGAGTGGGAGACACATGGGGACATAGAGCGTGATCTATCTGAAGAGGTCACCCAGCCATAGAATCATAGAGAAAAGACTAGAAACTAGGGGACTAGGGCAGCAGGGCCAATTCCCTAGAATGCTCATGATGAGGACATGGATTCTGTTCCAGTGTGCCTGAGAAGAAAGGGAAGGGATTCAAGAGCTACTGAAAAGGAAAAATCAACAGGATTTGGAGACTTGGTTGGATAGAGGGGAGTAAAGCAAAGAGTGAAAATAATAATGATTCTACTTTGGGTGACTGGATTAATGGGCTATGGTGTTGTCAAAACAACAGTCAGCTTCAGTAAAAATATCTCTTTGAAAATGAGTCTTATTTTATTTGTTATAAATCTAATTTGCTCTTCCTATGAGTTTGGGCTAGCTCGTGGGTCAGGTAATGCCTCCTCTTTACAGATGATGGTGAGGCTTAGAGAGACAAATGCTCACCTCAGCCCATACAGGCAGCTGGAACAGAGAGGAGTTAGCATTATCCCCATTAAGCCAGGGTTGACAAGTAGGTCTCAAGTTGTCTACCAACTCTGATGAATTGGTAATCATTACTTGAAGAACTATGTTGAGATTGTGACATTGAATCTGGCTTGGGAAGCTACTGTGACAAACTGATGATGTCGTCCATGATAGCAGGAAAGAAGGGTGGCGGCATATCAGATTTTTGCCAGCCCTGCACCAGACTATGCTAACTCATGAGAAATGAATAGAATAAGACAGCAGATTTGACTGGACCCAGCAAATGGCTCTTACCAAAAAAAGTCACTGGGCACAAATCAAACTTTTCACCAACTGACAAAACTGATACCAGCAAGGTTGTGAGGTGACCAAAACATTCCAAAGTCCTCCCACTCTTCCTCCTCATCTCATGGCTTCCAAATGGGAGGGCCTATTTTCCAGAGGACAAGCGCCATGTTTCAATTTTTTAATTACAAAAGTGTACTCTATCCTTCCCCACTTTATCTCTTCTGAATTTTCAGACAATGCAACATTTCATTTATACCTCACTAGGAAGCAGAAATAACAAAAGAAAGTATAGAGACTGGAATTGAGAACCTCTGTTCTTTATCTTTAAAAAAGAGATAACACTCAAAGCGTTAAAAGGATTAAATAATGTGTGAATATGCATGGAATGTAGTAATCATTCTACATATGCTTTAAAATTCTTATTTACACAATAAACTAATAAGATGAAGGGAGACAAAATTGTGGTCAGAGAGGATTTTGGCACCCTCAAAGTCCTGTCTCTAGTTAAGGATAGTCCTCCTGCCTCAAGTGACAAATGTTTCTACAATCTGATGTCAGTACAATTTATTTCAGACTAAATGAATCCAAATTCTTTTCACTGGTGCTTAATGTTCAAAGTCAAAGATAAAAATAAATATTGTTCTTAAGTTCAAGGGTCATACCCTATGGCTACTTAACAACATCAGTGATAAAAGTTTCTTTTCATTTAACATTCCATGAGTCTATCAGTTGGCGAAAAGTTTTTCTCAAAGAAGCAAGACATTCTCTTGAGCGACATGTAGAAGTAGGTGACTGAGCCTAACAGTGTTAAGAGTGCAGGCTTAGTAATCAAAGAAACATGAAATTGATTCTAGCTCTTTCACTTATTTGCTATATGGAAAAAGTTACTCAGTTGCTCACAGTCTCAGTTTTCTCATCTGTAAAATAAATAATATCTTTTCCAGAGTGTTTGATCAAACCCAAAAGGAAGTAATGTATGTAAAACACTTAACAAGGTAAGTCACATAGTAGGGGCTAGGAATTGCAATTATTATTAGGCAGATGGCTTAAAGTGATATTAAAAAATGATGAAGTTTACTAACACATTATTAGTATCAGTTGACATGACCTTGTCTCCCCAACAGTTTCCTGATTATAATATTCTCTGCCTTTTCTAGGGAATATGTTCTATCTAATCATTCCACATATTTGACAATCCTAATATATAAAAAGCCAGGGACCGTCACGACCGAAACAACCGGATGGACAACCGAACAGCAGGCTGCATGGGGTGACAAGGCCGGCAGGGGGGTTAGTAAGGGATGACCAAATGACTGAACAACAGGCTGCATGGGGCAACCAGGTCGGCTGGGGGTGGGGGGCAGTTGGGGGTGACCAGACTGGTGGGAGTTGGCAGTTGGGGGTGACCAGGCTGGTAGGGGGGCAGTTGGGGGTGACCAGGTGGTAGAGGGGGGCAGTTGGGGGGTAGTTAGGAGCAATCAGGCCAGCAGGAAGAGGCAGTTAGGGGTGATCAGGCTGTCGGGAGACAGTTCGGGGTGATCAGGCAGGCAGACAGAGGCGTTTAGGGGTGATCAGGCTGATGGGGGGGGGCAGGTAGGGGCTATCAGGCAGGCAGGCAGGTGAGCAGTTAGGAGCCAGCAGTCCTGGATTGTGAGAGGGATCCAACTGCCAGTTTAGGCCCAATCCCCAGGATCGGGCCTAAACCAGCAGTCGGACATCCCCCGAGGGGTCCTGGATTGGAGAGGGTGCAGGCTGGGCTAAGGGGACCCCCCACCCATGCACAAATTTCATGCACTAGGCCTCTAGTATATAATAAACATCAAAGTGATGAGCAGAAATTAAGACTGAGTTGGTGCAAACATCTAGATATTGTGTAAACTTCATAAGTACATTTAAATTATTTTATGGATTCATCATTTTCTGTGTGTAACACAACAAATTCAAGTTCTCATTTTATACTGAAAAACCCACTCAAGCAGAGGAGTTAAGAAACTAATGAAACTGTTATTTTTCAAGCCCTTACTATATACTTAGCATGGTTCTAGGCATGACATGGATAGAAAGAAAGTATACAGTATGGTTCTTAAGTAAAATTTAATCTCCTTGAGGAGACAAGATTGGGTAAAGTGATTTCACTCAAAAGCCATAATCAACAGAATGTAATTCTGCCAGCAGCCAGAGATCACCCACAACCAGGCCATGAGCGCATCAAGCTAGTATTGGAAAGAAATGAATTTGCCAGTCATTACCAGGAATGCACAGTTAGATAAGGAGTCCTTTCCCCAAGAAGTCATTTTCTTGACAGCCTCAGGCAGTTGACTATAACTGAAGAGAATATTGCCAGTGTCCTCTGAGCTATTGATCTTTATTGGTACCATTTTTACAGACAAATGAAAGGAAATATTTTCCCATATAGAATCTCATTATTAAAACTTTCAGAAATCCCTCCCCTGCCACTATCATAGTCAACACACACACACACACACACACACACACACACACACACACACTTTGCAGCTCTGGGAGTCTCCTTAATTAGTGTGACTCTTTACGGCTCAGCAATACCATAGGTGGGGCTCTTGTTACAACTTGGATGAACTTTTTCTTGAGAACCTATTGCTACATTCTAAAGAAGAAGCCTTTCCCCCTACCCCACAATCCATTCAGCTATCAAAAGACCCGTTAGACATCCTTCTCCCTCTGAACAAAAGGGCTTCCAGGATGTTTCCCAGGCTCTTCTCTGTGAGTTTGAAATTATACACAGCAGTGCCAAAGGTAAGACATTTCTAGAGGTTTTTTCTTTTGTTTTCTTTTTTTATATATAACAGTTCTGGGTGTTATTTTTTTTTTCTCTACTCCCTCTCCCTCTTGTGGTATACATTTGTGGCCTACAGCAATCACTTTAGACTTTTTAGACACGTCTGGATAGAGATAGATGACACAAGTGATCTACTTATCTTCCTTTCCCATCACCAATAAAAGTGACAGCCCGCCTAATTAGGCCTAATAAAGCAGCCGGAGAAAGAGTGGCGCAGCAGCGATCTAAAGAGAGACGGCACTGACCCAGAGATACAGGTGCTGCCTTAAGGCGTTGCTGCTATTACTTTATCTCCAATACATTACAGCACTGCTCATGCCATATTCAAATGCAAGTAGCATGTTTTTCTCAATTCTTAGATCAAGAACAAAAAAAAATCCCATCTAATCAAAAAAGGCACTGACAATTTTTTAGCCCCACATTAAAAGCAAAGAGTCATTCAGAACAGTGCACTCCATATTCTATTTTATAATATCACTTTAAGCTATTGCTTTGAATCTCAGACATTTCTTTGTTAAGAAGGAAAATCAAAAATTCATCAGAAGAAGTTCTTTCTTCCCCTACTCTTTTTTTCTTCTTTCAGGGCTAGCATGGGGTTTGGAGCTGGAACCAACATTTGTAGAAGTTAGGGGTCCTTAAGCAATTATTGGCGATGAGAGTTTGACACGCTTGAGAGTTGTCAACAACTGGCTTTAAACAAAGTGGAGAGAAAGAGAAACAAACGGTTCTCAGCAAAATTATTATACAGGTCTGCAAATTAATGATGTAGTGTATTTTTTAAACAAGGGGAAACAATCTGAACTTTGCATGAAACAGCATCATAAGTACATCTTTGCAAAAATTATCAGATTGTCAAAGGGCATCAAAGTGAATTGAGTCTGCAACTATTCATAATATTTCTATATATGCTAAATGCAAAATTTATCTTGCTTTATTCACTAGATCTGTGGCAATTATTCAAAGCTATTAGAAAGGGGAAAATGTTCTTGATCTGATGTACCAGTGCTTGTTCTAATGAACCCACCTCATGCAACTTGAGTACAGCCAGAGGCTTTCTCTGTGACTGAGGCAGGCTGAGGCTGATCTCAAGATGCCTTGAGACTTTTGCTGACCTTCCTCGGGCCAGATGGTGGTAAAAGCCAGCCTTGGTGTGCAGCTTTGTCCTTCCCACACACACCTAGGCTGGGCAGAGGCAGCCACAAACTGTGAACCGCTTTGTAGCTCTAAACAGGTTGCCCAAGGCCAGTCACAAGCAGCATCTGAATTGGCCTACACCAGAATCCCTCCTAAGAGGTCCCAGAACCAACATACTCAGTGGCAAGCTTCAAACAACATCAGAGCAGGATTCAATGAGCTTTAAGAATGGCATATCCAAAGGGAAATCTCAGCAGGCACCAGAACCCACTGAGGCAAATTTCACTTTGTGTATTCAGCAACTGCACAGCATCTTGTACACTGTGCTTGGTATTGACCCTCCCAGCCAGCCTGAGGTTAATCCCACAAACAAATGGGCCAATAGCAATCAAGACTCAATTACAACAGGAGGGTCCACATAACCCACACAAGAGACATCAATGGAGCACCCAGCACAGGTCATCAACTGTCCAGAATCCCAAAGGACACCTATTACATTGGGCCACCCCTCCAAGACTGGCATATATAGCAGATCTACCTAATAAATAGAAACAAATACAACAAGGCAGCCAAAATGGGGGAACAAAAAAACATGCCCCATATGAAAGAATAGGAAAAATCTGCAGAAAAAAGAGTTAAATGAAATGTAGGCAAGCAATTTATCAGAAATAGAGTTCAAAAAACTGATTATAAGGATGCTCAAGAAACTTATAACTACAAAAGCATGAGAGAGAACATAGAAACCATAAAAAAGGACCAGTAAAGATGAAGAATACAATATCAGAAATGGAGGATACACTATAAGGAATAAGCAGTATGTTGGATGAGCAGAGGATCAAATCAGCAATTTGGAAGACAAGGTAGCAGAAAACACTCAATCAGAGCAGCAAAAATAAAAAAATAAAAATTTTAAAAAATAAGGATAGTTTAGGAGACCTTTAGGACAATATGAAGCATAATACCACCACATCATAGGGGTATCAGAAGGAGAAGGGAAAGAGCAAGGGATCCAGAACTTATTTTAAGTAATAATGACTGAAAACTTCCCTAATCTGGTGAAAGAAAATGACACACAAGTTCAGGAAGCACAGAGAGTCCCAAACAAGATGAACCCAGAGAGGCCCACACCAAGACATATCATACTTAAAATGGCAAAGGTTAAAGACAAAACGAGAATATTAAAAGCAGCAAGAGAAAGACAGTTATCTACAAGGGAGCTCCCATAAGACTGTCAGATGATTTCTCATAGAAATATTTCAGGCAGAAGGAATTGGCAAGAAATACTCAAAGTGATGAAAAGTAAGGGCCTAAAAGACTACTTTACCCAGAAAGGAGATAATTTAAAAGTAATGGAGTCCTAGCTGGTTTGGCTCAGTGAATAGAGCTTTGGCCTGTGGACCGAAGGGTTCTGGGTTCAATTCTGGTCAGGAGCATGTACCTTGGTTGCAGGCTCCTCCCTGGCCCAGGCCCTGGTCAGGGCTTGTGCAGAAGGCAACCAATCAGTGTGCTTCTCTCACATCGATGTTTCTCTCTGACTTTCCCTTTCTCTTCTATTCTTGCTAAAAATCAATGGAAAAATATCCTCGGATGAGGATAAACAAAAAATAAACAAATAAATAAATAAATAAAGTAATGGAGAAATAAAGAGCTTCCTAGACAAGAACAGGCTAAAGGACTTTGTTACCACCAATCTAGTACTATAAGAAACAAGCCGAAACCGGTTTGGCTCAGCCGAAACCGGTTTGGCTCAGTGGATAGAGCGTCGGCTTGCGGACTGAAAGGTCCCGGGTTTGATTCCGGTCAAGGGCATGTACCTGGGTTGCGGGCACATCCCCAGTAGGAGATGTGCAGGAGGCAGCTGATCGATGTTTCTCCCTCATCGATGTTTCTAACTCTCTATCCCTCTCCCTTCCTCTCTGTAAAAAATCAATAAAATATATTTAAAAAAAAAAAAGAAAGAAAGAAACAAGAGGCCTGGTGTATGAAATTCATGCACGGGGGGGGGGCGGGTGGTGTCCCTCAGCCCTGCCTGAACCCTCTCCAATCTGGGGCCCCTTAAGAGATGTCAGACTGCTGGTTTAGGCCGATTTCACAATCCAAGACTGCTGGCTCCTAACAGCTTGCCTGCCTGCCTGATTGTCCCTAACCACTTCAGCCTGCCAGCCTGATCACCCCCTAACCACTCTCCTGCTGGCCTGATAGACACCTAACTGCTCCCCTGCCAGCCTGATCGCCTCCAACTGCCCTAACCTGCTGGCCTGATCACCCCCAACTTCCCTCCCCTGCTGGCCTAGTCATCCCAACTGCCCTCCCCTGCCAGCCTGGTCACCCCCAACTTCCCTCCCTGGGTGGTCTGTTTTCCCCCAACTACTGCCCTCGCCTGCCGGCCTGATCGCCCACAACTGCCCTCCCCTGCCGGCCATCTTGTGGCAGCCATCTTGTGATAGCCATCTTGTGACGATGTGAGGGCAGCCATCTTGTGATGATGTCACACGAGGGCATCGCACCACCTAAGCTTTTATTATATAGGACTAGAGGCCCGGTGCATGAAATTTGTGCATGGGTGGGGGTCCCTCAGCCCAGCCTGCACCCTCTCCAATCTGGGACCCCTCAGTGGATGACCAACTTCCTCTCCAATCCAGGACCACTGGCTCCTAACCACCTGCCTGCCTGCCCGATCACCCCTAACCACCTCTGCTTGCCTGCTTGATCACCCCTAACTGCTCCCCTGCTGGTCTGATTGCCCGTAACTGCCTCTGCCTCACCCCATACCCAGGACCCAGGATTCCCTCCTCTGGCCAGTCACAGGTACCCAGGACCTGGGCTTCCCTCCCTTTGGCTGGCCGCAGGCATCCAGGACCCAGGCCAGCTTCACCTGGGCCAGCCGCAGCCACAGGGGACCATGGGTGGGCAGTTTTGCCAGGACTGCAGCTGCAGGCGCCCGGGACCATGTGGCGGGTGGCTTGTCCCTCTCCCAGGCCACAGGTGCAGATGCAGCCACTGGCACCTGGGACTGCAGGGACTATGGGGCATGCGGATTGTTCCTCTACCGGGCCACAGGCACAGGTGCAGCCGCTGGCACCCGGGACTGCGGGGTGGGCAGCTTATCCCTCTCCCAGGCCACAGCCCCAGGCGCTGGCGCCCGGGACTGCAGGGTGTGCGGCTTGTCCTTCTCCCAGGCCGGGCTGCAGGCACAGCCACTGGCACCCAGGCAGGACCTTGGAGTGGGAGGCTTGTCCCTCTCCCAGACTGCAGCCTGGCTGGTTCCCATTCCTTTCTCACGAGCTCATTTCTGCCTGGCTGGTCCCCATTCCTCTCTCCCCAGTTGTGAGTGTCTGAGCCCTTACGGCATGACGGCATGAGGGCGTGACAACCATTTGCATATTAGCTCTTTATTATCTAGGATGTTAAATGGCTTAAATGTTCTGATCAAAACACATAGGGTATCTGAATGGATAAAAAAAACAAGACCCAAATATATGCTGTCTACAAAAGATCCACCTCAGAACAAAAGATACACACAAACTAAAAGGATGGAAAAAGATATTTCATGCAAATGTAAATGAAAAAAAAAGCTGGGGTAGCAATAATTATACCTGACAAAATAGACTTTAAAACAATCCAACAAGAGGATATAATCCTTGTAAGCATTTATGAACCAACTTAGGAGCACCTAAATATAAAAGGCAAATCTTAATAGACTTAAAGAGACAAAACAACAGTAATATAGTTATAACAGATGATTTAACACCTCATTAACATCAATGGATAGATCTTCCAGACAGAAAATCAGCAAGGAAATAGTTGCTTTAAATGACACACTAGATCAGATGGATTTCATTGATATCTTCAGAGCATTTCACCCCAAAGCAGCAGAAAATACATTCTTTTCAAGTACACATGGAACATTTTCTAGACTAGACCACATGTTAGGACACAAAACAAGTTTCAATAAATTAAGAGATCAAAATCATATTAAACATCTTCTCTGACCATAATGGTATGAAACTAGAAACCAATTACAAGGAAAATAATGAACAACACACAAAGACATGAACACTATATAACATGTTATTAAACAGTGAGTGGGTTAACAATAAGATCAAGGCAAAAATCAAAAGAAACAAATGAAAATGAGAACACAACAACCCAAAATCTATGGGATACAGCAAAAGTAGTCCTACGATGGAAATTCATAGCCTCCCTCAAAAAACAAGACAAATCTCAAATAAACAATCTAACTTTACACTTCATGAAATTGGAAAAACAACAAAAAAAAGCTCTGAGTAGAAAAAAAGGACATAATAAAGATCAGAACAGAAATAACGAAATAGAAACAAAAACAATTCAAAAGGCCTGCCCAGCGTGGCTCAATTTGTTGAGCATTGTCTCATGTACCGAGAGGTGGCTGGTTTGATTCCTGGTCAGGGTACACACCTGAGTTGTGGGCTTGATCCCCAGTGGTGGGGCAAGCAGAGGCAGCAGACAGATTGATGTTTCTCTCTCACCCTCTCCCTTCCTCTCTCTCCCTCTAAAATCAATTATATATATTTTTACAAAAATAATACAATGAAACCAACACCTGGTTCTCTGAAAAGATAAAAAAAGATTGACAAACTTATAACTAGAGTCATCAAGCAAAAAAGAGAGAGGATCCCCAAAAATAAAATCAGAAATGAAAGAGGAGAAGTAACAACTAACACCAAAGAAATATAAGGGCTTGTAAGAAAACATTATGAACAACTATATACCAACAAATTGGAAAATCTGGACAAAATTGATAAATTTCTAGAAACATTCAATCTTCCAAAACAAATCAGGAAGAATCAGAAAATCTGGACAGATTACAACTAGTGAAATTGAAGCCATAATAAAAGAACTCCCAATAAACAAAAGCCCTGGACTAGATGGCATCACAGGTGAATTTAACCAAACATTCAGAGAAGAACTAATACCTATCCTTTTCAAACTATACCAAAAATTCAAGAGGAGGGAAGACTCCCAAGCTTATTTTATGAGACCAGCATTACCCTAGTCCCAAAACCAGTTAAGACTCCAAAGAAAGAAAATTATACACCAATATCTCTGACGAACATAGATGCTAAAATGCGGGAGAGGAAACCAAGATGGTGGCATACATTAACGCCGGAGATTGCTGCCTCGAACTACCAATTCAAGGGTACACCTAAAAGACGGAACAAACATCATCCAGAACCACAGGAAGGCTGGCTGAGTGGAAATTCTACAACTAGGAGGAAAGAGAATATCATACCCAGACTCAGAGGAGGCGCAGCGCTGAAGTGAAACACTCAGGTGCAGAGTGCACGCACGGAGTGGGCTGGCGGCGGAGGGCGCGGTTGTTGTTTTCAATCGGGAGGGAGTTTCAGACTCTGAGCTCCAGATCTGGGCGAGTCTCTAGGGACCCAGACTCAAACGGGAGAAGCCGGACTGTCTGGATTTGGTCGGAACTCGAAGGCAGCTTTCTCTCCGAGGTTTGCAGGGGTTACTGGGACTCTGTGAGGCAGAGCACCTAGGGATGGAACTGAGAGCAGCCATAACTGCTCCCTCCGCCCACCCTGTTTGATCCAGTGAGACCCGCCCCGCCCAAGCCCTGCACAGAGCCATTTGCCAGATAGCCTCAGGCAAAGGCTAGATTAGCACCTCTCCAGAGGACAGAAGTTTTCCCACTGCAGACACAGCTGACTTTCATAGTCAGTTGGCCTGGAGGTCAAATCCCCCCAGTATTAACTACAACAATCAAGGCTTAACTACAACAAGACTCCGCACAAAGACCACTAGGGGGTGCACCAAGAAAGCATAAAAAAAATGTGGAGACAAAGAAACAGGACAAAATTGTCAATGGAAGATATAGAGTTCAGAACCACACTTTTAAGGTCTCTCAAGAACTGTCTAGAAGCTGCCGATAAACTTAATGAGATCTACAAGAAATCTAATGAGACCCTCGATGTTATGATAAAGAACCAACTAGAAATTAAGCATACACTGACTGAAATAAAGAATACTATACAGACTCCCAACAGCAGACCAGAGGAGCAGAAGAATCAAGTCAAAGATTTGAAATGCGAAGAAGCAAAAAACACCCAACTGGAAAAGCAAAATGAAAAAAGAATCCGAAAATACGAAGATAGTGTAAGGAGCCTCTGGGACAGCTTCAAGCGTACCAACATCAGAATTATAGGGGTGCCAGAAGATGAGAGAGAGCAAGATATTGAAAACCTATTTGAAGAAATAATGACAGAAAACTTCCCCCACCTGGTGAAAGAAATAGACTTACAGGTCCAGGAAGCGCAGAGAACTCCAAACAAAAGGAATCCAAAGAGGACCACACCAAGACACATCATAATTAAAATGCCAAGAGCAAAAGACAAAGAGAAAATCCTAAAAGCAGCAAAAGAAAGAAACTCAGTTACCTACAAGGGAATACCCATACGACTGTCAGCTGATTTCTCAACAGAAACTTTGCAGGCCAGAAGGGAATGGCAAGAAATATTCAAAGTGATGAATACCAAGAACCTACAACCAAGATTACTTTATCCAGCAAAGCTATCATTCAGAACTGAAGGTCAGATAAAGAGCTTCACAGATAAGGAAAAGCTAAAGGAGTTCATCACCACCAAACCAGGATTATATGAAATGCTGAAAGGTATCCTTTAAGAAGAGGAAGAAAAAGAAAAAGGTAAAGATACAAATTATGAACAACAAACATGCACCTATCAACAAGTGAATCTAAGAATCAAGTGAATAAATAATCTGGTGATCATAATATAATCAGGGACATAGAAAGGGAATGGACTGACTATTCTTGGGGGGAAAGGGTTGTGGGAGATGCGGGAAGAGACTGGACAAAAATCGTGCACCTATGGATGAGGGCAGTGGGTGGGGAGTGAGGGCGGAGGGTGGGGCGGGAACTGGGAGGAGGGGAGTTATGGGGGGAAAAAAGAGGAACAAATGTAATAATCTGAACAATAAAGATTTAATTAAAAAAAAGAAAGAAAGAAAATCCCTATGTGATAATGCTTGGGAGGAATCCTGCTGGCCATTCAGAGGTCTACTTACAAATGAATAGGTGTCCTCCTATGCCCTCAGCTGCCAGAGCAACAGCCTACTCCACAAGGACACCAAGTACATGACAATGTTAATTAAATACTATCTCATTGCAGGACTGAGAACAGTAAGTAGTACCACTTTTCTTTTCTCTGTCACTGGTTGGAATCTATTGAGACTGGCTTTTGTATTTCTAACCCTTGGCCTTCTGCTCACTCTTTTGACTAAACCTCTTTAAGTAACTAATCAGCGAACAAATGCAAAGAAATATCTTCCTACCAAGCACCTGTGGCCATTGCGGGCTCAGCATTACTCTGTCAGGACAAGTTGATCATAAATAGAACTGAAGCCTTTGCCCCTTGATAAAATGCAATGATGTACCCTCCTGGTCGGCCCATACCTCTCCCTCCAAAGAAGGTACACATCCCCCCACATGCAGAAGTGACATTTATGCCATCCTTTTAAGGAGAAATAATGAAAGCTGGGTCAAAAACCAAGCAGCCTCACCTGTAAAGAGGCAGAGGACTCCATGGCAAGACTGCATCTCTCCTATGTTGAAGGTCTGTGCTCAGACATCCACGCTCCAGACCTGTTTAGTAAACTCCAGAGCAACGGGGAAACAGGCCGTCCAGGAGTTTAATTCACTGGGAGATTTTACCTTGAGAACATCTTTCTTATCACAAAGAGCAGGTTTCACAGGTTTCACCCAGCCTAGCGTGCCTTGCACTGACATCACTTCTTGCCAGAGGAAAAAAAAATGCTTTTTAAATATTGACTTTCTCAATCACTGCCAAGGCCACGCGGTCAGCCATGAACCACATTTGTCGCTGCCGTCCTCCACAGATCTGAACTCTGCTGCTTGCCAAGAAGCATCTCCAGGGCAATAGCAAAGCTGCAGTAACTGTCCCGAGCTGAGATCCTAGGCATCTGAGCCAGGAGTGCAGGGAATAATTGCCTTCCTTCAGGTGAAGAGTCACCACTCCATCTCCTAGTGACATGTCTCAATGGCACCTCAAATCTGTGCATTCTGAGTCCTTACCCTTTACTGCAAGGGTCCCAAGCCAACCTTGCCCTATGGAGCCAATCCTCCCACCACCACCACCATCACCACCACCACCATCATCATTGCTTAGCAATGATTTAACAGTTACTATGGGCCAGGGACTGTTCTAGATTATTTTATATCAATTGCTATCACTACCATCACTAATAGTAATAGCTACTATTTACATATCATGTGTTATTTTTCAGGCACTGTTTCAATAATTTTACACATGTAATCCTCTCAACACCCCTAGGATTTAAGTACCATTATTATCCTTGTCTCATAAATAAGAAACTGCTGCACAGAGTGGTTAAGCACCTTACCTGAAGACACACCGAGTAAGTAGAGGAGCTGAACTTCTACCCAGGCTGCCTGGCTGGAGAGCCTGCTGTCTACACATGCCCTGTGATTCCATGAGAAAGATGGACCTATAATAACCGATCACAATTCCAGGGTCCTTTAGGAAGGGACCCAGGAGGTGATTCTGAGACCTGGTCCATCTTCTTGGAGAAAGTGACTGTGGGGGATGAATCTTGAAAGACCAGGAAGGAAAGAAAAGGGAACAGTTTCTTGAAGGGGAGAATAGTGCAGACACAGACCTGGGGATGGGAGTAGAGATGGTTTTCCAGGAACCCCAGGCAGTTCCATACAGTTAGAGCAAAGGATGTGGAGGAGAAGGATTGAGAACAGTGAAGAGCACTGAACCCAGTCCACAGCAGCCCTGCAGCTCAGCCAAGGCTGCACTGATCCTGAGAACAGCAGCCTCTACAGGATACGAAGCCAAAGCACCACACATCATGTCACACCTGGGTTTCCTTTTCAGAAATACCCCTTGGTCACATTACACAAGAGAGAGAACTAGTTAGGAAGCTATGAGCATAATCCAGGCGAGAAATGATGAGAGTCTGACCTAATACATTAGTAATTATAAGCAAAGGAGAAAATACCCAGTCTTGATCATTTTGATATTGCTTTAATAAAAACATACCTGTCTAGACATGGGATCCCCAGAGTTCTTTGCCCTTAGAGGACTTGACTAGAGTCAACCCATCCTCTTTGGACCTCATTGGTATAGTGTCATACTTTGAAATTAAATATAAATGAACTCATTTCAAGTTTCATTGTACTAGAACTTAACTGCTTAGCTGTCTTCAATACATAATAAAAGATTTAATTAGCCAAAATACTAACAGCTCATGTCTCTCTAATAAAAAAAAATCTTCATCACCATAATCCTTCTTCATATGAAGCAACTTCACCACAGAAATTTTAAAAAACATCTCTACCATGTCTCACCTTGAACCGTGGTTCTTAAAATAATGTCCATAGCCTATAACCTACCAGGAAGCCACAGGCTGGATGACCTCTTACAACATCTGTGAAAAACGTGATACCACACCTGGCTAGATACTCAAAGGGTTTATTGGGGGGTGCGGGGGGGGGAGGAGGGAATCCATTGTTGAGTGGGTGGAACCTATAATAGGATTTAGGCATAAAATGTTTTCGTTTAATATTTCACAAACCCGCATATTATCCCATCACATTCTCACAAAGTCTACGCCATTTTACCTCTGGTCTTTGGCAAGGTCTCTCATAGGGTGCCTTAACTGTGAACACAGTGGTTTGGGTGGTTCAGGTGATGGCAGCCCTTTGACCAAAAGAGTTTGAGAATTGCTGTGCAGGGACTTAGGGGATTTCAAAGAAGCCACTCCTCATTAGCTTTGTAATCACAAGAAGCTCAACTGGGAGTCAATTGAAAAAGTAGATAACTCAAAAATATTCCACAGGCCACTAGGATTTTAGAACAGGAAAAGATTAGCCCAGAAAGGTGAAGGGATTTACCTAAAGTCACTCAGCCAATCAATGGCAAAGTTGAAACCAGGACACATGATTCTTAATTCCTAGGCCTGTATTCTTTTCACTATCCCATGCTTCTGGTTCACTTTGTGTGAAAATATTACTAAAATCTAACTGGAAACTTGATATTGTACAAGCCAAAGATGTGCAAATCATGCTAAGATGGTAAACAAGCCTCAGAAATCCTAGTGTTTCGTCCTGTTTTGCCCCTTCTAATTGAGTGGTCACTTAATTTCTTAACCTCAGCTTTCCTGTTTGTTAAAGGCAGTAAATTCACCAGCCCTGCTTCCCACTGTCTGTGAGGCTGGGCACTTCCTTCTCCACAGTTGCTTCCCCTGTTTAGCAATCTGTTCATAGCATGCTGGTCTCAAAACCCTGTCTCCAGCTCAACATACCACCTGGCGTTCCCTCTTTCCTTTCATACCTGGATTACTGAGAAGAATCTACACTCACAGCCACATGCTCTGGGCCAGAATTAGCTTCCCCAAGCCTTAGCGGAGAGACCTGGAGCAAATCAACCTCTCCAAACCCTGATTCCTCAGGTGTAACCAGAGTTATCAATAGTTCCCATGGATTGTCAGGTTTAGATGAGATAACCGGGGGGGAAGCACATAAGCACTCATCCAGCAAATACTGATTCGGCACCTGCTCTGCACTGGGTAGCATTCTCGGCTCTGGGGATACAGTAGTAAACCACCAAAACAAACGTGAGCCCTCATCTCCACAAGGCCTGTGTATTCCACTTCCGAGAGTTTCCCCCACCTCCTCACTGCCCTTTGGATGCTGACAATAAGGTTAAGGAGAGCGTGCCTCTTTGCCTTAGAACTTGCAGGAGCTGAGCACAATATCATAGGTGAAACAATTGTGAAAACTGTAAAAAAAAAAAAAAAGAAAGAAAAAGAAAAACAATAACAACACCACAAAAACAACACACAAATGGTAGAAATTTTTTATTAGCATTCTTCAAGCATAAGCAAAGATTTGGCAAACCAATCCCAACATTGCCTTTCCCTCCTTGGGACGCTGGAATCTATGATGAATTGAAACCTTCCTCAGGTATCTGGGTAAGAAGCCAAAGTGCTATCCCAGTAAATCACTGTTTTCTCTATTCGAGTCTCCAGGCCACAGATTTGCAAATCTGTTTAAAGTGAAGTCTCTTCAGCAGAATTTTCTTAACAGTCTTCAGATCTGCCTTCTCACAATGACCTCCTTCCACTCTATGCTATTTTTTAAAAATACATATTTTATTGATTTTTTTTACTGATAGGAAGGGAGAGGGATAGAGAGTTAGAAACATCAATGGGAGAGAAACATGGATTAGCTGCCTCCTGCACACCTCCTACTGGGGATGTGCCCGCAACCAATGTACATGCCCTTGACCGGAATCGAACCTGGGACCCTTCAGTCTGCAGGCCAATGCTCTATCCACCGAGCCAAACCAGTTAGGGCTCTGTGCTGTTTTTATACGTCTCATCTCTCCCACACGGCCCTAAGCTCCTGGAGGGCAAGGTGTGTGTCTGGTTCACACTGTCACCATCTCCCTCTCCTAGTCACGTGCCTTGACACAGAGAGGGCTCACACAAAGGTTCCCGGGTGAATAGCCACACGGATCGAGGCCCTCCAGAGGGCAGTGTATTTTGGTGGCCACCCCTCCTGCCACATGCACCACATTTTTCGTGTAAGCCCACTAGTGTGCTTTATAAGTAAACAGAAAATGCTAACCTTAGCATATTCAAAAGAACGTTTTAGCGTGCAGCAATTAGGTTATCTCTTGGTTATTTATTTCTTCGGCTTGTTATTAGCTCTGTGCAGAATATTATTCTAATTATGTCAGCCCAATCAGCAGTATTGCATGTCCAGGCTCATTTCCATTAGTTTGAGCTTTGTCTTTCACACTGTGATACTAATTCAATGAGACATCAAACATTTAAATCGACCCGGGATGCCGAGGTCAGGCAGTTTTGCCCTTCCACTCTATTAGCACTCGGGTGTAATTGTGTTTGTCACTACCCACATGACGAATAGTATCAGGGTGACTATTGGAGCACAAATGAGCAATGTGCTAATATATTATTTTTGTTCTATAATATCAATATGTGTTTATTCAGTGCTCGTGCTAGCCTACTTGAAACGGTCACTTTAATACAATCACATAAACTGCTTCTACTCCCAGACCAGCGTTTATTGGGAACATTTGCTACACTTTCAATAAAATCAGGCCAAAGGAGAGAAAATAAAAATGGTTGCTGGGCAAAGCACCATGAAGATCTCAAAATTCAGAGCCTCTAGCGGCAGCAGTGAGAAGTTGGGAACCACAAAAACGAAAGGTATAAAGTGACTTTCTTACCTCCTCAGTGTGTTTTGCAAAACTCTTTCATACTGTGGTACACAGCTACACCATCAAGGCTCAGCCAGGTTTGAGCTAATATAACCCTGACCTGGAGTTAGCTGGAGCTGTTGGTCTCCATGGCTCTGGTTTTGAGAGTGAGGAAATCGGCAAGTGGAAATAAAAGGTTTTGGAAATTTGTTAGTTTTTGTTTCCATGACAGGGTCGTCACCTGACCAGAAATTTTTATCCCTAAAACCCCAACAAAACCCATCTTTGCTGATGCCATATGATTTATCCTTATCATTATGTTATATGCTATACTAAATTTGAATATTAGTATAGCATATAACAGTGTTACCTGTAGTCTTTTAGTTTCTTACTTCACATTTTAACATCTAAAAAATAGCAAGGGAAGCTGGTTTGGCAGGAAGTCTGAGCCAATGTGGTGCACTGTGGCCAGGAGGCACTGCCGATTCTAACAGGAATCCTCCTGCTGGGTCTCACTGCCCCTTCATCATCCGCACAGGGCAAACTTTATTATTGCCGAGGTGTAAATGAAAAACTTGGGCTTGGAGGAGTTGGTGTCCAAGCCCAAGATCTCTCAGCTTATCACTGACAAAGCCAGAACCAAGTCTGCATGGTCATGACTTGCTGCTCCAAAACCCCACGCTGCCTGCCCACATCGCTGGGCTGTCGGCCAGAATCTGGGTCACCCTGCTCTGGCACCAGCCCTCATCAAGGCTCTTTGTACATTGCTTCCATAGAGCCTGTGCTTGGTGCGCTGCCCAAGTTGACTTACCTGTCTTCTCCAACATATGAACTACTTTTTTAAAAAAATCCTCACCAGAGGATATGCTTCCATTAATTTTAGAGAGAGAGGAGGGGGAAGAAAGAAGGAGAGGGAGAGGGAGAGGAAGAGAGAGAGAGAGAGAGAGAGAGAGAGAGAGAGAGAGAGAGAGAGAGAGAGAGAGACATCAATGTGTGAGAGAGAAACATTGATCAGTTGCCTCCCATACGCACCCCAACTGGGGACCAAACACACAACCTAGGTATCTGCTCTGACCAGGAATCAAATCTGCAGACTTTTCGTGTCCAGGGACACTCCAATGATGACATTCCAACTGACTGAACCACCCGGCCAGGGTTCCAAATCATAAACTTCTTAAATATCAGAACTATGCTCAGCTTTGACATTGATATTAAAATTATTAGGTAGGAAATTTAAATTATTATATTTATCCCTGACAAATATAGATAAAAAATTCTCAACAAAATATTAGCAAATCAAATTCATCAATACATTAAAAAATCATGCACCACATTCAAGTGAGATTTATTCCAGGGTTACAAAGATAGTTCAACATCCACAAGTCAATGTATTATACCACATTCATAAAATGAAGGATAAAAATCATAAGACTATCTCAATAGATGCAAAAAAAGCATTTAACAAAATTAAACATCCACTTATGACAAACACTCTCAACAAACTATGTATAAAGGAAACATACTTCAACACAATAAAGGCCGCAGCTAACATCATACTGCAGTCTTTTAGTTTCTTACTTCACATTCTGGGGAAATGGGGAAAGCTGAAAACTTTTCCTCTAAGGCCAGTAACAAGACAAGGATGT
This sequence comes from Myotis daubentonii, assembly GCF_963259705.1. Classification (NCBI taxonomy): domain Eukaryota; kingdom Metazoa; phylum Chordata; class Mammalia; order Chiroptera; family Vespertilionidae; genus Myotis; species Myotis daubentonii. The sequence goes on along the minus strand of NC_081840.1, from coordinate 50,129,549 downwards.
CTACTCTCAGTTTTATTCAACATAGTATTAGAAGTCCTCACCAGAGCAATTAGGCAAGAAAAAGAAATAAAAGGCACCGAAATCAGAAATGAAGAAATAAAACTGTCTCTATTTGCAGATGATCTTATATATATAAGGACGCAACTAAAAAATTGTTAGAACTAATAAGTGAATACAGTAACTTTGTAGGATACAAAATCAGTATGCAAAAATCAATTAAATTTCTACACACTAAAAATGAACTATTAAAAAGAGAAATAATCTCATTTATAATTACATCAAAAAGAACAAAATACCTAGAAATAAATTTAGAGCCAGAAAGTAGATCAGTGGCTGTCTGGGTCTAAAGGTGGGAGGGGCAAAGTTGGGGGCTGACTATAAAAGGGGCACAGGGCACTGAATGGGGTGATGGAAATGCTTTAAATCTGGATTTTGGTGATGACTGCACAGCTCTTTAAGTTCACTAAAATCATTGAATTATACACTTGAAGTAGGTATTATAAATTATACCTCAACAAAGCTGTTAAGAAATATTTGAAGAGTTTTCTGGTGGAAAAGAGAATAATATCATTCATATTGTTCAAATAGAGTGACATTCACAGATGGTAATTCTAAGGAGTTAAAATTTTAGTCGATGTGAGGAAATACATACATGGAAGCAAACATGCTGGTAGTGTTCGCCAACCCAAGAGATATTCCTGACCTCTTCCCTTAATCAGTGGTACCTAGAGTTTGCAATGTGACTAGCTGGGTGTTCTACTACTTGCAGTGAATGAATCTGAATGGATAAACTGAAAGAGCTGAGTAACTTTCTGCCAGGAAAGGTGTGGTAAAATATTCCTATAGGAGAGAGAGGATGTCATAATTACTTGCTTAAAAAGAAACACCTTTTCATCATACTTCCAAAAAATAATTTGCATTATGTAGGTGTTTCTTGAATTATAAAAAGCAATAACCACTGTGGATATGTGTACACACACACACACACACACACACACACCCCTTTTGTTGCTTGAGGAACTTTGAAAATCAAAATAAAAGATGACTTTTACTAGGAGATGCAAAGCACACAAAACTATTAAGACTTGGCCTCTACCCACAAGGTGCTGGAAAGACAATCTGTGTAGAGGCAGTTGAACACACCTGAAGCAATGAGCAGATATCAGATACTGTACAATTAAACTGTAGATTATAGGATATGGATACAATTAAATTCTGTAAAAATCAAACTACAGATTCACTGGGATTAAAATATGCTACCTGATGGGGAAACCACGCAATTGACTGCACTGTTCACACCCAAAACACAGTTATTCTGAGCGAGACATTAAGTAGCCCTCTGAAGACTTCTGACACCAACATGCTGTTAGATAATATCCATCAAGTGATTTCATAGGAGTGAGAGAGATTAGTGTTTTAGAGAGAAGTCATTTAAGACAGACTCCCTGAGGTCTCTCCTGGCTGTGCAAATTCCACAATGGATTATTTCTTGAATTTCACTCATCTCTATGTCTATACATGAGATATGCAGGTGAAAGTTTTGATAAAGCAATGCCATTTAAGTACTGCTGTAATGACAGTATCACAATTGGATTTTTTTTTCTTTACATTTCTCCATCCGCAGTCTTGCCTTCTGTTACTCTGGGACTTTACAGGATGGCATAATCACAACGGCCAGCATAAATTTAACACTGTATGGAAAATCTCCAAGAGTAGGCATTTTTAACAGTACTGTTATCAAAATGAAAGCCTTTTAGCATATGTATTGGTCAGGTTAACATGTGATCTACTATAAATATTTTTTCCTCTGAAACTGACTCTAGTAATAGTAAATGTAATTGGAGTTGCTTTTCTAGGAGTTCCGAGTAACCCACTCTCTCCTCCTCCCTCTACCCATTAATGAATTTGTTTTCAAGGGCTTTGAAGAGATGATAGGTATATGGACTCCAGGAGGTAATTTGTTCCCTTGCAAAACTGATTAGCTCTTTGGGGACTGAACGCTCAAGCTTTGCTCCTTCGCCACCACATTCACACAACTGAGAGGTGAGTGGACCCAGCTTCCCAACAAGCAATAAATGAGCTGCTGAGATTCCGTCTGCCTCAGCCTTCAACGGACAGAATTGGTTTCTAAATTTGAAGACAACTTTCATCTGCTGATAGAGTTTTGAGATGGAAACACTCCAAGAATGGCATGAAAACAGCTTAAGTAAAATGCTTCTCTTGGTTCCTGAGTAATGATCTACATAACAACTTATCTGCCATGAAAATCTAAAAAAAAAAAAAAAAAATCATCTCCATTGCCTTCTTTGTTCAATTTCTAATTAGCACACATTATCTGACCTCATTATTCCACATTACTCCTCAAATCTCACTTTTTAGCAAACAAATCAACTTTTGGTGCCCTTTGCAAAGGAACACTTCCCAAGTGCCTCGAGGTGCTTAAAGAACTAAAGCTATTCACTGTCAATAGATTTTTTTTTACTCTAGAGCAAATACACTGCATGCATTTAAAAGTGATGTGCTTTAAATCTGATGTGTTTCCTGATTCCCTTCTAAAGTTGTTCCATTTTTAGATATTTCTCAACATAATTTTCAACTTAATGAAATAAGTACCTGATAGATTGTTTTGCCTTTGCCTTTTATAGTATTTATTCAGAAGCTATCTATTACCATTCTTCTAAACTAGATGTATAATTATTTCATATATTCCTTCCACAGTGTATCTTCTAGCCTTATTTCATACATTCCTTCCACAGTGTATCTTCTAGCCTTATTTCATACATTCCTTCCACAGTGTATCTTCTTGCCTTTAAAATGGGTATATCAGAATCTAAACATTGGTCACCACAGCATTTGTGGATTTGCCTGCATCTACTACTGAATATCAGCTCAGATAATATTTTTCTCACACAGAGAAATAGCATAACAGAGCTAGTGAATAGCACTAATATCCTAGGATTGAAACAACCCAAGAAGTGAGGGAACTTCATTGTTGTTTGTTTGTTTGTGTTTTTGGTTTTTTGTGTTTTGTGTGTGTGTGTGTGTGTGTTTTGGCTTTACATTAAAACCACAAATTTAACTTACAATGATTTGGAAGTGGAGAGAAAATGTAACTTCTTTATTTCACCTATAGCTGATGGTTTCCTTCACATACTCCCATCCACTACTTATTGAGAGGAAAAAATAGCAAACTATTTAATTGAGTTCAAAGTGAAGTCTGATCTGATTAAGTCTTTTAGGAAATGGTCAGTTGGTCAGCCTTTCCTTCTTGCTGTTGCTCTAAAAGTATCTGTGTTCCTGGAGGGGGGGTGACCTACATGTGTTGGTGAACTGGAGAGAGAGGGACCCTTGGGCATGTGCTGGCTGCTACTTCTAGGTCCAGGACACTGTCCGGCTGTTGGGTGTCCTGACAGCCTCGGTGCTGGAATTAGCAGCTAGTGAATCTGTGGTTCATTCTCTTGGCTTAGCCAATACTCCCTGTGATGGTCCCAGCCGGGCTGGCTGCTCTGAAGCCCCAGAGACAAAGGTACCGTGCCCTCCGAGGGTGACCCTTTCAGCAAGCCCTTAGGGGCTGCACCCTAGATTGGTGTGGGAAAGCCTGAGAGATGACCTCATTCCAGATCTCAAGGGGATGTAGGAAGAGTCCCTTTGGCTTCAATGTTACACTCACATAGCATGGAGGGGGGAAGGACAAATGCTCTGGCTCTGGCATTCTGGGAGTCTCAGCACTCACTCCTGTGGCTCCAGACTTTGACTTCGGTTATTTCCCCATTTGATGTTCCAGCTTGTTCATGGCTTGCCCGTAGCACACACTCCAAGATACACCTTAATTACCCTCCTCCACATGCCTACCAGAAAAGTCTTAGGTAAGAGGACTTGGAAATGCATGTAAGGACAGACAGATATAACATAGAAATCGCACTGGTCTGTAATTAGCAGACTTTACTACAGAATGTTTAAAAGGAATTTCCACTATTATCATTTTTTGCATAATATATACAGTAACTAACGGGAAGCTAATTATATCATCCAACAAGCCTTAGGAGACAATGTAAGAAACAGAAAATAATTATTTAGAAGTAATATCTTATTCTTTTATAAGTGAAAAGTTATGTAATGTGCTTGGGAATCCTTAAAAACTCTCCATCCACTCATATACTAGTAGTAAATCTGTTTGCAATCTTTGTATTCATTATCAGGAAAGGAAAGTTTGCTCACTTTTAGAGAAACTAGAGACAGACCATGACTTGTCTAGTTTTAGTCACATTACAATGACTAAAGCAAAAGTAAAGAAGTCCTCCACATTACAAATCCAATGCACATTTTCCAAACTGAAGTCACAGTAGAAATTTATGCAATATATTGTTTGATTTAAAAAATGCTGAAAATATAACAAAAGGGGTGGTTTTCTAAAAATCAAGTAATTTTGTAAAACTGAGACAAAGCTCTGATTCAAAATGCTTGGGCCAGATTAGTAGTTTTTATTCTGTCAAATCCCTGCCTAGCTTTCCAAAAATGATGGCCTCACCACAGTTTTTGATGTGCTGCTATAACGTCTTAAAGCATCTTAGCAACAGTCTAATCTAAACAAGCATCCGCCAGCAAAACCATTGTTTCAAGTGGTTTTGGGAGATACATACAAGGGTGACTGGTCTTACCACTCCAGAGGCAAATGAGGCAGGCACATTTAAAGCCTGCCTTTGGGACTGGAGCCACAATGGGACAAGACCAAGGGTCACATCTTTATCAGGCAGCCAGTGTGAGAATTCTACAGGGAACTTTTTAAAAAGCAAACGAAATTCATCCTTCCTCATAAGAAAAATATGGGATTTTTTAAAAAATATTTTTTTTATTGATTTCAGAGAGGAAGGGAGAGGGGAGAAAGAGATAGAAACATCAATGACGAGAGAGAATCATTGATTGGCTTCCTCCTTCATGCCCCCTATTGGGTGGGGATAGAGTCCACAACTCAGGCATGTGCTCTTAGACTGGAATCGAACCTGGGACCCTTCAGTCCACAGACCAACGCTTTATTCACTGAGCCAAACTGGCTAGAGCAATACGGGACATTTTTAATTAAACAAAGTGCTTTGGAATATGTCCTTAGATGTCTAAGACTACAAAATTAGTCATATAAATTATGGTGCATCCACACAATGCAATACACAGGAGTCATTAAAAATCATGCTCCGGATGCTGACTGACATTGGAAATACTGTTATGTAAAATCTTATTATATGAAAAGCAAGTCATAAAAAGTAGGATCCATTTCTATGGCTTTAAATATATACATATATTAGAAAAAGACATCAAAAGGCTAGCAAAGATTATTTTACATGATTGAAAAAATTTTTCACCTTTTCCTTTATCTAAATTTTGTACAATAAGCATGATTTTGATGTGAGAAAATATTATAATGCCATGAAATTGATTAACCTGTTTAAACATATTTCCTAGTTAACTACAATATAAGCAAAGCACTTTGGGATGGTTTAAGTATTTTATCTATACCCTGCCTACTGGTCAACACAAACCCAATGCTCTGATTGTATTCAGTGAAAGCAGTAAGGCAATGAATCTAGCAGAATACCCTGGGTGTATTTCTGACACATGTTATATCCAAAGCAAGTTAAGACTTCATTTTCCCTTTCATTCAGTTATCACAATGCTAAGCTGATAAGGAACTCGACATAAATTTGAGACAATTAAGCACAGTTACACATCTTTCCTTCTTACTTAAGTATTTCATAGGAACTACAGCTTATGAAGCTAACCATCACTTATCATCAACATGAACCATGACTGCTGGTGTAGCAGGTTTGACATCCACTAGTTCCAATATCATGGTTTGGAACAGTGTTTAGTGACTAAATTCCTGATTTACATTTCTTGTTTTTATGGTATTTGCCTCAAAAGTTAAATGCAACACAAATTCCAAAGAGCTTAGCTCTTCAGGATTCCTGTTGCAACTCTGTTATAATGTAATGACTTTTTTTTCCATTTCATATATGCTAGTTCTACTTACATTCTTATACCAATTTCTAATTTTTTAAAAAAATGTTCATTTATTGTTTTGATTAGGTAAAATATTCAGGTGGTTCAAAATCAAAAAATACAAAATATCATAGTCGGAGAAGCCTCCCTCCCGTCAATGTACCTGTCTACTAGCACACAGTTCCCACCTTCCTCTAAGGGACAAGGACTGTTATCAGTTTCTGGTTTGTGCTTCCAGAGATTTTATTAAATGTATATACAAGCAAGCGCAGTATATATTTTTCTACCTCTTATTTTATCCAAATACTATACTGTTATTCACCTTCCTGGTCTTAGTATTTTGGGGGGCTGTTCTTAGACAACTTCCTCTATTTCCGTGATGTATCTGTTTAGCTCCACATCCTTTGAAGTCTATTTTTATAAACTATTAATGTGCATTAAATTGAGTAAAGTAGTGTCTTATAAGTATCTCCTTTTCTATTCTGATTTGTAAAGCTTTTGGCTTTATTAGTTCTACTAAACTTATTTTCTGTTTATATTCTTTCCCTCTTTCAATTTATTATTTTTCCTTTTCTGACTTTTAAGTTGGATGCTTATAACATGTATTTCTATTTTTATCATTGTGTATATATACATATATATGTACATGTATATATTTTATCATTGTGTATATATACATATATATGTACATGTATATATATACATGTATACATGTATATATGTATAAATTTTCCTCTGAGAATTGCTTTAGTAATATCTCATAGTTTCTGATAACTGGTACGATATTATATAATCACTAGGGGCCCGGTGCACGAAATTCGTGCACTGGGTGTGTGTGTGGGGGGGGGAGTGTCCCTCAGCCCAGCCTGCCCCCTCTCACATACTGGGAGCCCTCAGGCGTTGACCCCCATCACCCTCCAATCACAGGATCTGCCCCTTGCCCAGGCCTGACGCCTCTGACAGAGGCATTAGGCCTGGGCAGGGGACCCTCATTTCCCCCCATCACTGGTTCTGCCCCCAGCCCAGGCCTGATGCCTCTGGCCCAGGCATCAGGCCTGGGCAGGGGACCCCCAGACCCCTCCAATTGCTGGCTCTGCCCCTTGCCCAGGCCTGATGCCTCAGCCAGAGGCGTAGACCCCCATCACCCTCCGATCAGCTGATCGGCCCCTTGCCCAGGCCTGATGCCTCTGCCAGAGGTGTCAGGCTTGGACAGGGGACCCCCATCTCCCCCCGATCACTGGCTCTGGCCCCCGCCCAGGCCTGAGGCCTCTGGCCCAGGAATCATGCCTGGGCAGGGGACCCACATCTCCCTCTGATCGCTTGCTCCACCCCCCGCCCAAGCCTGACACCTCTGACCCAGGCTTCAGGCCTGGGCAAGGGATCCATCATATCCCCCCAATCCCCGGCTCAGCCCCCAGCCCAGGCCTGATGCCTCGGCCAGAGGAGTTGACCCTCATCACCCTCCGATCACCAATCACCGGATCAGCCCCTTGACCAGGCCTGAGGCCTCTGGCAGAGGTGTCAGGCCTGAGCAGGGGACCCCCCAGCTCCCCGCGGCTGCAGGCTCCGCCCCTGCCCAGGCCTAACGCCTCTGGCTGAGGCGTCCGGCCCGGGCAGCGGGGACCCGCAGCTGCAGCGGCCCCGCAATCGTGGGCTCCGCTTTAGGCCCAGGCAAGGGACCCCTAGCTCCCGGGACTGTCCAGCTCCCATCACTGGCTCCACCCCTACTTCCTGCTATCACTGGCCAGGGCAGCAAAGGCGCCTGATTCTCCGATCATGGCTGGGGGTCAGGGCAAAGGCGGCCCCAGGGCCGCCTTTGCCCTGCCCCCCAGCTCTTAGCTCCCCCCTGGGTTTCAGATCACTATCAGTGGCAGGGGGCTACTTCCTGCTTTCCCTTTTGCCTCCCTGCATTGTGCCTACATATGCAAATTAACCGCCATCTTGTTGACAGTTAACTGCCAATCTTAGTTGGCAGTTAATTTGCGTATAGCCCTGATTAGCCAATGAAAAGGGTATCGTCATATGCCAATTACCATTTTTCTCTTTTATTAGTGTTGATTATATAATCATTACTTTCTAGCTATCCCACCATTTCAGTTTACAGTTCCTTTTTGACTCAATTGTTGCTTAGCAGAGATTTTGATTACTAGAGGCCTGATGCATGGAATTCATGAAAGGGGCTCAGCCCTTGCAGCCCTGGCGTTGTCCGGAAGGTCATCCAGAAGGACGTCCAGAAGGTCGTTTGGCTGTCTGGTCTAATTAGCATATTATGCTTTTATTATTATAGACTAGAGGCCCAGTGCACAAGATTTGTGCACTTGGGGGGTCCCTCAGCCTGGCCTAAGGGGAGCGGGCCTAAGCTGACAGTCGGACATCCTTAGTGCTGCTGCGGAGGTGAGAGAGGCTTCTGCCACTGCAGCTGCGCTTGCCAGCTGTGAGCCCAGCTTCTGGCTGAGCAGCACTCCCCCTGTGAGAGCACACTGACCACCAGGAGGCAGCGCCTGCATTGAGTGTCTGCCCCCTGGTGGTCAGTGTGCATCATAACGACTGGTCGTTCTGCTGTTGGGTCGATTTGCATATTAGCCTTTTATTATATAGGATAAGAGGATGTATAATATTTATATTTTTTCTCTTATTCTAATTCCCACATTAGTCTCAGTCTGGATTATACTGTTAAATATATTCAGTGTTTCCTTCCTATCCTTTTGTGACTATCACCCTAGTCATTATCCTGGTTAGCTAAAATTTGTCTTCTAGTGGTTTCCTCAGGAAGAGCTCATGACAGTATTGTGCCAAGCCATACTGGAGCCTGGACAAAAAAATAAAAATCAGTAATAGTGATCCTTTTTTATTTAAAATTTTCCATTATTTTTTATTTATTTTAATATTGCATTAAATATTATTCTTAATTACAGAGATTTTTGGCACCCTCTTATACCTTGTGCCCAAAGCTCCTAATATTCCTTGGATTCCTACATGCAAAGCCTTTATATGAGAACATTGTGGCTGGCTCACTCTTTCCTTGAGGAAATTCTAAGTAATGCTCTACAACCTGCTGGTGTTGAAAGATGCTGTGGAAAAGGTTGATCCCAGCTAAATTTTTTTCATCTAAGTGAAATCTCTCCCCCCTCTACCCCCCAGTCTTCCCAATGATTCTTGCTTTATCTTTAAAGTCTAATAACTTTCCTAGGATCCATCTTGGTGTTGATAATTCTGGGTCGATTTTCCTTGGCACACAGTATGACTTTTCAATGTAAAAATTCAAGTCTTTTCCTTTCTTGAATTATAATTTTAAATATTTGTTCTGTACCATTTTTTGGTTTTCCCTTTTGGGTATTCATGTGCTTGTTGGATCCTCCTTATATATTTTCTGTGTCTTCCATTTTCTTGTAATTAAAAATTTTTTTAAATTTCTATATCATTTTCTTGTAATTAATTTTTTTAATTTCTATTTTTATCTTTTACATTTTTAGCAGTGTTTTCCACATTGTTTATTATTTCTCCAACTTGTCTTGATTTCTGCATCTATTTTTTCCTCTACTTCTTCCCTGAGTCCTGCTAGTTTATATTACTTCTTCTCATACCATCTCATTATCTCTTCTTTCAAATATTACATTTCCACCTGGTAGTACTTATTAATAGGAGTTGTTTCATTGAGTTTTATTTTTAATTTATGTCAAAATATCCATTCATAGTTTTCATCTGCTAATGACGTCTTTGTTCATCATCTGCTAATATGTTTGCTATACCTTTCTTCCTCTTTTCCTTAGGTTTTTTTTTTTTTTTACAGACATTGTTCTAGATCCTTTAACATTACTTATTTTTAAATGAGTTGGTTTTTAATGGGCCAGACATTTGTACATGGTTCTTATAGTGGGGAACCAAGGTGGAATTTCAAACTAGCTGTTTTTCCACTATTCAAAGGCTGTCTTCTCAGCTGTTTCTAATTTCTTGCATCATTATTTATGTAGCCCCATATCCACTGTGTGTGGGACCTGACTGTTATCTGTGTATATAAAAGCCTAAGTGACCATCTGACCATTCAACCATCCGACCAGTAGCTATGATGCACAATGACCACCAGTGGGCAGATGCTCGATGCAGGAGCTACCGATGTGGTGACTTGGCAGCTGTGGTTCTCAGGTGACACACCCAGAACCAGAGAGGAGGGAGCCCGATTCTGGGGTGCGTCACCCGAGAACCACCCTCTCGCAATCAGGGATCCCTTGGGGGATGTCGGAGAGCCGGTTTCGGCCCGATCCCCGCAGGCCAGGCCAAGGGACCCCACCGGTGCACACTGGGCCTCTAGTAAGATATAAGCTCTGATACTTCAAGAACATTGCACCCTCAGGAATCACAGAAATTTCAAAAAGCTCATGACGTGGAAGCATCTGGAGGTGGGAATAAAGAGAGAAATTAAATAAGGAGTATTTGTTTAAAGGCTATTTTTTTAAGGAGTATTTGTTTAAGGCTATTTTAAAAATAGTTAGACTCTAAGATCCAGGCCATGGAATAAGACCCCACCCCAACCAATAGAGGACTGAAAGGTATTTTTTCTGATGAAGGTAAATCAAAGGGTATTTGGACTAACAACTACTAGGAACAGTTGGTGGTGGATGTACCATTCAAAAATAGGGAGAAAAAGTGGGTGCCAGGCAGTCACCCACAGGAGGAGTGTGGAAAAATCTATGTGGTCTCACCAGCCAAAGAGCAAAGACTTACACATGTTGGCATCATAGTTCCTCACCAAAGGCTCAGTGTAACCTTCTAAAACAAAGCTCACACCAACAAAGTCCGCTTATGTGCTCCAATATTCCAATCAGAGTTTAGTCTCTGCCTTAGTCGATTCGGACGGCCATAACAACATGCCACAGACTGGCTTAAACAATAGACATTTGTAAAACTATTTTCTCACACTTGTGGAGGCTAGAATTCCATGATCAAGGTACCAGAAAATTCAGTTTCTGGCAAAGGTTCTCTTCCTAGCTCTTAGATAGCCACCATCTCACTGTGGGTTCACATTGCTTTTCTATGCATGTGCTTAGAGAGAGAGAGAGTGAGTGAGCTCACTAGTGTCTCTTTTCATGAGGACATTAATCCTATTGGGTCACGGCCCACCCTTATAACCTTATTTAACCTTAATTGCTTTCTCTAAATATGGCCATGTTGGGGATTAGGGTTTTCATATATGAATTGGGAGGGGGGAACACAAACACTTAGTCCATAATAGTCCCACAATCATTGTCAAACAAAACTATATCTATGGGATTTCATTATATGGATCGTGACTACCAACTGTCACCTCTTCCTTCATTTTATTATTTTTACCTCTGGGTGTGCTCAGTGAGTTTCCACACCAGGGTTTAACTCAATGGGAAAACACTCCCTGTTTCTAGATTAGATAGGATCTGGTGTTGCCTTTTGTGGACACTGCTGAAGCTTCTTTCTGAGTTTTAAGTCTGTTGAAGTCTTATAAAACTGCTACATACAGAGAACTGAGGAGTGCCAATTAACTTTTCTTTTCATTGAATATAAATGCACTCAATTATAAGGCATTGTTCAAAAATATTGATTGATTGGTATATGGAAATACGTAGCTATTCATACTCTTTGTAATAAACCATGTCTGTTCCATTAATGTCCACCCCCTTCACCCCCTAACAACCCTTAAGCACAGGTGGATCCCCCATCATCAACAGAGGCTACTGATGGCTTCATATGGGAACGGGTGAGCATTGCAAAACAGCCCAGGTGGGGACATCCACATGCCACTCCACCAACCAAGTCATCCCTTCAGGGCACCCTCACCCCTACTTATGTGGGTTCTTTGCCTTCCTCCCATCTGTCTGTAGGTTCTGGAAGGAAACTCTGATCTTTCAGCAAACTCATCTCTAACAGTGAGTTTATGTGAGATATGTTGTCCCTTTGTTTGCCGCTGACAAGCGTAAAGAACCACTTTCACTGCTCATAATAACGGTTAATTTATCACATCCAGCCAAGGCTGACCTCTGGGTGTCCCAGCCCCTCCATCACCTTCACACCTGCTCAAGCTAATTGTTAGAGCCAAGTGTAAATGAAAATCAACTGGGCTAATAATGAATGGCGCCCATTACTCGCAACAGCACATTGCTTTACGAAGCTTTATCAAGAAACATGATAACCAGTCCCCTTGTCACAGTTCCCTGTTCCGGAGATGAGAAAAAGCAAGCAAACAAGGCGGGGACCCACACAGGAAAACTGACACAGAGACTGGAAACAGAACATTTGGCCTTAGCTTCCAGAGCTCTGGAATAACCGGTCATATACCAAAAAGGGGTGTTAGGATATTTCTCCCAATGTTGTTTTCAACTGTTTACATAAGCAAATGAGATCATTACTAGATAGGAAGGCCTTAATTAATATGCTAATGTCATTTGTCCATCAAAACCATTTTTTAAGGCAGTCATCTCCATGGCTTCTCCAGTCACTGCCACACAGCCTAGAACTGCCTTGCCAGTCCCCTCTTTCAAATGCTTAAAATGAAATAACCAGAACTCCCATTAAAGGAAGCTGTCGAAAGAAAAACTCAGAAAGCTTTACTTGATATGAATATTTTACTGAGAGAGAAACAAAACTGTTCAGTAACAGAAAGTGGATAAGAAGTTCTTCGCTCTCAGTAGTTACAGCTCAGTTTATAAAGCATGAGTGAGTAAGTACATAGTTTTCTCTTGTGATTTGTTACTAGAAACTTACATTCCTCTTCATCACATAAGCTTCCTTGTTTGCAGCTGATTGGCTAGGAAGCTGCAAGGTCCTGCTGACATGTCGAAAGCTTGAGTTTTGTTTAAAGGCCAAGTCAACATTTTGGGGAAATTAGGATGTTTTTACATTTTGGTTGTGTGACTGTGAGTGTTCAGCCTAGGAATATATTCAAAATGTAGACTCCATTTTAATTTCTCTTTAATCCTGAATATCTTCAAGAGGCAAATATTAGGCTATCAGAAATTGTTGACTGAAGTTTGAAGACACAGCCCTGAGGGAGTACGAAAAATCACTTCCCATTGCCAAATCAAGGGTTTAATGTATTTGGGGAATGTTTTAAAAGTTTTTCATGTTGTAATATATTTGTTCATTTTAAATGTGCTTATTAGCAGTCGAGATTCCCCACTGCAAACCATAAATCAAAAGAATCATTCATCCCCCAGCAAATTCAGTGACAGCAAGAAATGCTGTTAACCCCATGTGTCTAAGCACACACTTCATATGGACTCTATCCAGTGATCTTCTGGACTTAGAAACATGTCAGGCCGCTAAAGCAGCAGTTTCAGACCAGTTTTTGGACCAAATATCAAGCCATTCTGCACTAGACTTGAATCAAGAACCAGATGCAAATAACAGTTACCACTTCAACAACAAATGGGACTGACTCCCCATGATCTTGATTCTTGCCCAATTTCCCAGAAGACTACTGTTTTTAAAATATATATATTTTTTATTGACTTCAGAGAGGAAGGGAGAGGGAGAGAGAGACAGAAACATCAATGATGAGACAGAATCATTGATCAGCTGCCTCCTGCACACCCCCTACTGGGGATTGAGCACACAACCTGGGCATATGCCCTAACCAGGAATCAAACAGTGACCTCCTAGTTCAGTGATGGCGAACCTTTTGAGCTCGGCATGTCAGCATTTTGAAAAACCCTAACTTAACTCTGGTGCCGTGTCACATATAGAAATTTTTTGATATTTGCAATCATAGTAAAACAAAGACTTCTATTTTTGATATTTATTTTATATATTTAAATGCCATTTAACAAAGAAAAATCAACCAAAAAAATGAGTTCACATGTCACCTCTGACACGCGTGTCATAGGTTCGCCATCACTGTCCTAGTTCATAGGTCAACACTCAAGCACTAGGCTCAAAACTGGCTGAAGATATAGGACTTTACAATGACAAGGCTTTTCCTTATCATATGTCTTAATCTGGCATCTCCCTTACCCAGCTTTTGTGATATCTCTTGGAGAGATACACTAGTCTAGTCAGTGATTTCTGCGGTACCTGCCTAATCACCTTAAGTTTTGAGAACACCATTCCAAATTTATACTGCACACCAATTGCTTATAATATGGCAAGACCAGGTAGGTGAGCACATGCTTTCTGAATAGTAGTAGCCACTGGTTGCCAGAAGCCGGTCCATCCTTGCTGCTTGACACAGTCGCTGCAGGGAAGAAACATCTGCACAGCATATGTTTCAAGGGACCTGGCGTATATGGCATACTGTTCTTAGTATGTTTGCTCCCCTTCTTAGCGCTATGTGTTTTAACCAAGGTCACCTCTCCGAGAAAGGTTGTTTCCCCAGGTAGGGATTTTCCCCTGGAGTTAAGGATTAACAGGACTAAGGAAGGGAATAAATCAGTAAAACCCCTTAACTAAGTGCCAGGCGGGTAGTTAATCACTTTAACTATGAACAATCACGCTTAAACTACTTAATCTTTACTTAGGATAATCTCTTTCAGTTACTTCCTTGTAGCTTAACAGAACAATAGAGTAGTGACCTTGGAATGGAGATAACAAACGCCCTAACCTTTGGAATAGAATGGATAGGATTAAAATCAAATTGGTATAAATACAGATGTAACAGGGGAATAAAGAGAGAATCTGGCTGGAGAACCTGGCTAAAGAACCTGTCTATGCTGATCAACTGAACGCTGTCTCTGTGTCATTCCTTCTTCGCTGACTCCATCCACACCTTTGGGAACCCCTGAACCTGCTGGGGTTGGACCCCAACAACTGGTTCCAGTAGAACAAGGTATGAATTGTTGTTCTGGGGGGAGGGATTACAGGGGGGGTGTTCCATGATTGATTAAGATGAGAAAATATTGGGTTAGATTATATTGAGTAGGAGTCTTTTTTTTCAATGTAGAATTTCTTAGAGCTAATAAACATTATCAGCCTTTTTTTAGTTCCCGTGAACAGAATCCCTGTTTACAGAACATCATAAACATCTAAAGTAACACCAGGATTAAATAGAACATGAGTAGGAAACACTACCCTAAACAATGCAAATAAAGGCCAGTGGACTGCTGTAGGCGGGAAGAACAATCACTCTCCACCATATTCTACAATTGCATTCACACTTAGATGAACCCACATTCACTGGCCGAGTCTATTTTACACTATAGTTTAAGATCTTTTCAGGGTAGGAAACTTCTTTCGGCAGCTGGCAAGTGCTGTGAATGCTGTTCAATCATTGGGTATTCAGTGTTATTAAAGCCGGAATGGTCAAGAAATCATTCCAGCCAGAAAAAGCCCAAGTGCTGTCATGATTTATGTGTATGCCTGATGTGACCAACATAAGTCAACTGGTTATGCAAGGAAATACAACCATTGAGTGACAAGAACTGCAGCATATGACTCATGCTGTGTCTACCCTGAGCCAAAGCAGTCAGTCAATTCTAAAAGTATAAACATCAATCAAATAAATGATTTGGCAGCCTAAATATTTAACAACTGGATGATGACTGGAATTTTTGCCTTTCAATCAGTCATGCAGATATGGTCTCAGTAAAAGAAATAACTAAAATTTAGGGTAGTTTTCCTTTTTCCTAAGTGATTCATCCCCAAACATTAATTGAATGCCTACTGTGCTCTAGCTACTCTGATTAATTTGGGGAATATAAATATAGAAGACAGTGTTAAGAGTGAAAATTATTCTTCAAACTCTTTCTCTACTAGCATTACATTATCTAACCTGCTAAGCAATTTTCTCAGTGGCCATTGGCCATTAGCTATCAGAATCCAGTGATCTTCCCCATTGATCCTTTATCAAATATTTCTTATCAGGAAGAAAACCCAAATATTTAACCAAAATTTGCTTTGCTCGGGCAAAACCTTAATATATAGACATCTCATAAATTTCAAAAAGTAATTTGGAATAAGATTACTGCTTCCTATTGATATAAAAATCCATATAGAAAATTTATTACTATGATATCCATTATAAGATCGGTGGTTAATAATACGCTTTGTGTTCTACAAACACATAAAAGCCAAAGGTAACTTAACACAAACACAGCAGGTCTGATACAAATGCTCCAAGTTACACACAAACAGGAAACCCCACACAGAGAAAAATAACCTCGGACAACTGGCTCTTTCTTTCCCTATACTCTTTCTAGATATAAATGTACACATTCCCATGGCATTTATATACTAAGTCCTTAGACAGCAAATGGATGACTAACACACTTCAATAATCATTTATCATAAGCTTAGTATTGGGGGAAAATCAACTCTTGACAAATACCAAGGACTCCTGTATTCTTAAGTCCCCTGTATTCTCAAGGACTCTTTATTCTATGCAAAGACTCCTGAAAAACTTTCCTTTTCAAGGACACTTTTTTCAAACACAATCAATAATCTACAACCAACTTTGTAATTTCCTTAGAAGCCAGGACCTTTTCAACTTTTGAATTTTAAAGATAAAATACATGCTGGTCTTAGCTGGTTTGGCGCAGGGGATAGTGTTGGCCCAAGGAATGAAAGGTCCCGGGTTCGATTCCAGGCAAGGGCATGTACCTCAATTGCAGGCTTGATCCCCAGCCCTGGTTAGGGCATGTGTGGGAGGCAATCAATCAATGTGTCTCTCTCTCATTGATGTCTCTCTCTCTCTTCCCCACTCCCTTTCACTCTCTCTAAAAATCAATGCAAAAATAACCTCCAGTGATGATTAACAACAAAAAAATTGTTTTAAATGCATGGCTGGATTCCTATAGGACAACAATGTAAATTTTTTATTTTTGGATTATTAATCAGGTTATTAAAACTCTTGTTTGATACATAATGGGAAGTCAATAAACAATTTTAAAAATCATTAGCGTTAAAATTTGAGTTGAAGTGTGTTTTAAAGCACATTTGGTCCAGCCCCTACCTAGAGCTTGAGTGTCTTTTGCAACATCTGGAACAAATGTTGTCCAGCCCTTGCCCCAACAGCCCCAGCAATGGGGAGTTCACTGCCTAATGAGGGAGATTATTCTGTCTTCTCACATTTCCTTAGACAGGTTTTCCTTACTCTGAGTTAGGTTTTATGTCCATGTGGCTAGTTACATCCCTTAGGCTCTCTTGGGAGGTTTGTAAACCCTTTATATGACAGCCCTCCAGGTATTTGAAGCCCTCTACACTGTCCTGAACGCTCTCTTCTAAAGATGTCCAGTTCCTCAAGTCATTCCTCATATAACGCGATTTTGGTTCCATTACCATCCTGGCTTCTGATCTCTAAATTAGTGAATTTCAACCATGATTTTGAAACACAATCATTCTTGTGACCAATAAGAAAAGAAAGGGTAAATTAGACACAGCAACTGCACCAAGAATTAAGGATAACTTCCATTCTCCGTCATTTTATGCCACAGCCAGGAAAAAATACTAAAAATACCCAGGTGAATATTTGCTCCTGTGAAAGTGGTTGACCGTGTTACCAATGGTGGATTAGAGGCTGGAACCATTGCTCTAAATATAGCCCAGCTTGTCTACATTCTCTGAAAAGTGTTCTAGTCAGACTGAACATAAAAACTAAGTGGTGGGTTAGCCAGGACAATGCAGACTTGTTCACTAAATGAAAAATTTCTCTTCTTTCTACTCCTACCTGCCCTTCAGGACTCAGCTAGTCTCACCTCCTGTATGAAAGAAACCCTTCAACTGCAAAAGGTACATTTTGAATTCCCGAAGTGCTTCCTCTGGATGCAAGCATGAGCTGGACTCCAAGGTCCTCCGCTTCTGGCCATGCGTCCTGAGACAGCACCTGACCCTTCCTCAGATCAGCTTCCGCAATGGTACCTCGCCGAGCATCTAGGGATTTCTAGCACAGTACTTGGCATTGTTAATTCATTGCCTGTCTTTTATTGTGCTCAAAACATTGAACTGCTAAGCTTCAAATATGGGGTACACCCTGCATTTATGAAACCAGGAGGAAATACACTGCTCTAAGCAACTGAAATGAATAAAAGTCAGCGTAAAGTTATTATTGGCCATTTGTGGATCATCCTAGAATGTTTTCCACAGTTAAAGATGACTTATAAGACAAAGGTGCCTCCCAAAATGCTCTCTGCAATGCTTCCATTCAAATAATAACTATTATTAGGTGGTTTATAGATGAACCACAGCTTATGTAATCCAGGAGAGTAGATCTTAACAGTTTTCATCACAAGAAAAAAATATTTGGAACTATGTGTGGTGATGGATGTTAAATAGACTTAGTGTGATCATTTCACAATATATATGAATATCGACTCACTGCTGTATACCTGAAACTAAAAGAATGTTATATGTTAATTATATTTCAATAAAAATACATATAATAGAAAAGCTTCTAATTTACAGTAAAATTATTGTCCATGAGACTGTTGCTCTCAAGCTAATCAGACATATCCTTAGATTGGAAAAGGGCAATTCATAATTATCGCTTGAGAACATTCAATTCCTCTACTTAAACTTGGGATGCATCTAGTAACCTTCTAACCTATAATATAATCTCCTAAGTGTACAAACATGAAGGAGAGTATGTCTGGTGTGGGGAGCTGATGTCATGCACATGCTCCTTCTGCCAATTAATATATTATCACCCCAGCCTAAGCATCAGTCTCCTGAGGGATCTGTGCGTGTGAATTGATTTCTCAGCCTAATCCCCTCTGGGAAAACGAGTTTTGTTCTTAAAAAGCTGAGCAATCCAATCTGCACTATGAAGACTCCTACACTGGTGTGACGCCAACATGCCCTGGATCACTAATGACAACACATAATTTTCTATTACAGTTGACATCCAATATTATATTAGTTTCAGGTGTACAGCATTGTGGCTAAACATTTATATACCTTACGAAATGATCCCCCCTATAAGTCTAGTACCCATCTGGCACACCATACACAGCTATTACAATATTATTGACTATATTCCTTATGCTGTAATTTACATCCCCGTGACTGTGAACACATGGGTTTCAATATTCAATTTGGTGATAAGGTAAGTAGGGGGTTTTGCACGGAATAGGAGGTATCATTTGTCCTCAAGCCTAAGCCATATCTTTTTCTTTCTAAATAAAATTCTTTCTAAACCTCGGTTGGTGAAAAAAAGTGTCTTTCTGGCTGCCCTTTCCATCCAGTTAGATAATTCAGCTCGCTTTTGCTTTGCATCCTGTGTCCTCCAGCACTGGTTACATTCATGGGAAAGGAAGATGTCCATGAGGCACACTCAGCAAGAGAGCATAGAAACTCCTCTTGGGTTTTACTTTCAGAACAGTTAGAGCTTTAATGGATATTTAGAAACCGCTTCTCAGCTGAAGACAGTTTTCCATCTATTTTCAAGGGGTTCAAAGGCAGTCGCATTGGCCACCCCACTGGATACCGAGGGACAGATGTCAACAGGGAAGGAAGGGATGTGGTGCCTTGACTTTCCAGCCATGAAACACGCAAGGCATCAGAACGCTGTTCTGTGGGGATATTGAACCATTCGTGCTGTGGCAGGATTGTCAGCATTGGGCCTGTGTCTAAGACAGAAAATAAGTTCTCTTTGTTTCCCTTCACATTTTTGCCAAAGAGCCCTAGCAAAATCTTAGCCACTTAAGCCCTACAAACATGCCAACTGGTTTTATTCATGTTAGTCTCATTTTCCCAAATAAACTGTAATCGCTCTGAAAGCATGACTGATATTCCAGATTCTTCCTGTATCTTTTGTTTTTCCTATAGCACCTGGTACTAAATATTTGCTGAGTTCATTTGCTCTTCATCTAGTATGGAGATATATATATATATATATATATATATATATATATATATATATATATATATAATTTATATTATATATTTATATATATATATATTTATATTATATATATTATTGATTTTTTACAGAGAGGAAGGGAGAGAGATGGAGAGCCAGAAACATCGATGAGAGAGAAACGTCGATTAGCTGCCTCTTGCACACCCCCCACTGGGGATCGAGCCCGCAACCAAGGTACATGCCCTTGACCAGAATCGAACCTGGGACCTTTCAGTCCACACGTGGAAGCTCTATCCATTGAGCCAAACCGGTCAGGGCTGGATATATTCTTTACAGCTTAAGCCTCTGGCCTTTTCTCACTAGCCCAAATCAATAAGCATAGTTGGGGTCCTGGTGCCAACACAATTATAAATACAAATGCTACATGGGGCCTGGAGTTGTGGAAAAGGGGCTAATTACAAGGCGATATCTTAGTGACCTAAAGTATAGCACATTAAGATTTTCCAAGGCTTCCCTAAAATATTTACCAAAAAAATGTAAATTATAGAGAAGACATACTTTAAAATATATTTGAAAACTCTAATTTGAAAAACATTGACTACCACACAAAATAACCCTTAGATGAATAGTACAGAACGTGGAAGAAGAGGTCTTAAATATTCGCACCCTCAAAATACACATATTATTTGGCTTCCAACAACCAAAGTGAATTAATTTTCATAAAGTAGGAAGAAATAGCCAGCTTGGGGAAGGGGAAAACCAGGGTAGTGAAGAGGCCTGAGTCAGACCTCTTGCCCAAACTCCTGAAGCCCCCTGGCACCTGCCTGAGTCGCCAGCCTTGCCTCCTCCTGCAGCAGAGCATGTGGTCAGAGAGCAGGCCCTGCCCCTAGCCTGCCTGAGCTCCAGTCCCAGCTCTGCAATGAGCTGTGGCCTTGGAAAAATTACTGCACTTCTCTGAGCCTCCCTCTCCCTACCTCTAGAATGGGGATTAAAACAATTTGTTTATGTGTGTGAATGGCACAATACCTGACACACAGCACGTAGAAAATTATCATGGAGTCTCAATTCCTACCGCCCATCTGGTCATGAGCCATCCTACAATCCTCCCTGTCAAAAAGGAAGAGGAATCCTTCCATCTCTGCCCTGGACTCCCCTACCCTTCCTCCCACCTTGGAGACTTGCTCTGAGAACTGCCTCCTCCCTGTCTGTTAGCTTTCCCCCATCTGCATCCTAATCTCCTCCTTGACATCTCCTCCCTGAACACTTATCCTTCTTCGGCGACTTCCCTACATCTCTCTTCTTCTTCAGAGAAACTGATAGAAAAAGTGGTCAATCATTGTTCAAAGGCCAACTTCTAAAAGGCGATCTCCAACTCCCACCCCTCGTTCAGTGGAGAGACTGACTGACCCACTCCCCACATACATTGCTCTCAGAAAGGCTGACAGTGCTTCCTTGATGCCAGATCCAATGGACATGTTTCATCGAATACCATCTGCTTGACAGCACATTTCACTATTGAGCTCTCTTCTTGAAATGTTCCTTTGGGTTTCACAATACTACACTCACCCTATTTTCCTCCTACCTCTTCAGTGAGTCCTTCCTTTGAGGGCATCTTTTGCTTGTGTCCTATTTAGGACTCAAGCTTTGGCCTTCTCATCTGTCTGTCTGCATACTCATTGTACTGCTTTCCGGCATGGTAATCATTCCTGAATTAACATCCCCAGCCCTGGTTTCTCTCTTGAACTCTGGACCACCATCTTTAGCCAAATGTCAGTGTATCTTCACTTGAACTTCCTACAAACATCTCGAAGTCAACACACTCAAAAATAAACTCACAAATTTCCTCCCTAAACCTGCTACTCCTCCAGTCTTCAGTATGCCCACATCTGGCAAGACAAAATGCATTTCTTTTTGTATTTGGAAATGTAGTTTTAGAACCCAAAACACACACTTGTACATTCATACATTAAAATCTTTGGGAGGCTTACTCAACAGTGTTTGAAGTGTTTTAAAAGGGCCTAGAAAAGGGTGGAATCCCTTCACCCTTCCCTCTACTTAAAAGCAGACTTTCAGCTTCTTTTCCTGTTTTGTTTTGTTGAGGATATGTTTTTATTTATTTCAGAGAGAGAGGAAGAGAGAAAACATCAATGTGAGAGAGAAACATTGATCAGTTGCCTCCTATATGCTCCCCGACCAGGGATCCAACCCACCACCTTTTGGTGTACGGGATAATGCTCCAACCAACTGAGCCATCTAGCCAGGGTTCAGCTCCCTTTTAATGAGACCTACCTTTTCATCTCAAGAGTCAACCCCACATATCACTTCTTCCAAGGATGCTTCCCTGCGCCCCTGAGAGCAAGTTAAATGGCTCTCCTCTTTCAACCACTGCATTGTTGAGTATCTTAGTAACAAAGTCATCACCACCAGTTAATAGGGCTTTCTCCCTCGCTATGAGTTGAGTTCCTGAGAACACTGCTTTAGGAATCTTTGTACTCCCAGTGCCTGACATAAACAAATGCTCAACAATGTTGGCAAAATGAACGAATGGCAAATATTACTAACAAACGTAGAATAGGCAGGAGAGTGAGGGTTTGAATTAGAGGCCCGGCATTTTATCCCTGCGTCTAACCATGATTCACCATGTGACCTTGGGCAAGTCCCTTCACAACCTAAGGCTAGATTGCTGTATCTTTCAAGGAAATCAGAACCGCAATATCACCTTCTTCATAGAGCTATTGGAACAACTAACTGAAGTTAAATCCATTACATTTCTTAGTACGTAATAGGTTCTAGAACACTCTTCAGTGAATTTATTTGGGGTGAATAAAAAGCAATGAATCTGGAGAAGGGAAGCCAGAGAAAATTTATAAAGCTTTACTTATGAACTTGAAGTTCACATGTCTCCTCCATTTTGAAAACAGAAACAGTGTCCAGAGAATATAAGTAATCTAAATAATGGTTCACTAATAATACAACCAGGGGTTAGTGGGGTACAGGCAGGAGCGGGCACCTTAGTAGACATATAGATAGAATACTGGTGTCTTTTCAGACATTTGTGGAGCCTGGGCTTTCTCAAGAGGTGGGGAAAGAGCCAATGACCTTGGGCACAATAATTTGTTTTCACCCTGAAAAAAGATCATGATGCAGTAACTAATACAAATGGAACAAAAATAGTTAAAGTCACAGAGCAGCTCAGCATCCATTAGGGAATCAGGATAAGGCAATGCACAGCACTAATATTAACTATGGTTCTTAGCCTTCAGAGTTGGCGAGATGATCCCAGCGTCCTGCAGACCAAACACTTATGCTAATTGAAGAGAAACTTTCTGGAAAAAAAAAAAAAAAAAAAAAAAGGCAGCCAAATCTAAGAGACTTGTCAACTCCAGGGTCATCAGTGAAGTGCTAAGCAGGAAAGAGCTGAAATCAAAGGCTGTCTCTGCCTCCCCCTGCACACTGGGAGCCCATGGTGGTCACAGCTCCTTTAACAATATTTATAATGAAGGAACGACGTTGGAGATGTCAACCTTGATTATTCATAAAGCTTCCTCCTGCTCAGATCCACCCGGGGGCTAACAGTAAAAGTACCTGATTCCCAATTCTCAAACACAAAAGCACACAGAGCTTGAAAGAGGAGCTGACTAATAAAGTTTGCATATCCCTAAGAAAAAGAGCATACAAGGGAGAAGAAAAGGAATGGCAAGATTAAACAAAAACAGTAAGCTTGGATGGGATATGATAAAAATTTTAAAAGGCAAGAACTTAAATCTATTTTCCTTTTTTTCCAACGTCCTTGTCCATTTACATTTCAGTGTAAGCCTTTCGGAGGAAACAGCTGTTTTATTTCCCGACTAGAACACAGAGGTGCTTTGAACCCTTACTGTGGGAGCATAATATTGTTAAACTCTGTTCTGGAGTTTAAAGTCTAGTGGCTTTAAACTCTGAGGAGAGGCAGACAGAGGCATTCATCACTGGTTCTGTTAAACAGGAGGCCTCAAAGTGGAGGCTGTGAGGGCTCAGCTAGGCCATCTGTGTAGGGGGAAGAGTCCCAGGCAAGCACTGGCATTTACACCCGGGCCCTCCTGCCCCCAGTTCTATGATCTAGTTATTCATTTGAGCATCTTCCTCAGTATTCTCCTTTGTAAAATGGGAATAATAATAATACCACCTTCCTCCGAGGGTAGCGGTTCTCAACCTGTGGCTCCCGACCCCTTTGGCGGTCGAACGACCCTTTCAAAGGGGCCGCCTAAGACCATCCTGCATATCAGATATTTACATTACGATCCATAACAGTAGCAACATTACAGTTATGAAGTAGCAACGAAAATAATTTTATGGTTGGGGCACAACATGAGGAACTGTATTTAAAGGGCCAGAAGGTTGAGAACCACTGTCCTAGGGTCACTGAGAACATTTAATTAAATAAGGAAAATTGCCATGGCTTAGTAGTTGAGCATCGACCTATGAAACAGGAGGTCACTGTTCAATTCCCAGTCAGAGCATATGCCCAGATTGGGGGCTCAATCCCCGATAGGGGGCATGCAGGAGGCAGCCAATCAATGAGTTTCTCTCATCATTGATGTTACTATCTCTCTCTCCCTCTCCCTTCCTCTCTGAAATCAATAAAAATATATTAAAAATGAAAATAGAGATTAAGACTACTATGGGGGAGAAACTAAGATGGCGGCATAGATAAACACCGGGAAATTGTCGCCTCACACAACAATTGAAGAATGCCGCAAGGGTCAGAGCAAACATCGTCCAGAACAACAGGAAGGCTGGCTGACTGTAATTTCTACAACTAGAAGAAAAGAGGGGCACGCTGAGAGCCAGAGGAGCTGCAGAGGTGAAGTGCAGAGGTACGGTGGCTCGCACGCGCGGAAAGGGGGTGGCGCCTGAGGACGCGGCTGTCTTTTTGAATCACAAGCTCCCGACTGCTCTGAACTCCGGTTCCAGCGGGTCTCTGGGGACCCAAGGCTCATACGGGGAGAGGCTGGTCTGTCAGGCGGCAGCGGGCGAACTTGAGGGCGGCTTTCCCTCAGAGGTGCTTGCAGCCGTTACGGGGACACTGAGACGCACGACTCCGGGCGCGGAGAATCACCATAGCTGCTTTCACCGCCCTTTGACTCCCTGAGACCCCGCCCCACCCAGACTGCGGCAGAGGCTTTTGCATGTGAATGTACCTAACTACAGCCGAGTCAGGCAGACCCGGAACTTCCAAGAGAAGGCCCAAGGCCCCGCAGCGGCTTGCATTGCTTCACAGCTGAGCCTCTTCGTGGCTCCTGCTGTGTGGCCTCAGGCAGGGGCTGAATTAGCACCTCCTTAGATCCAGGAGCCACTGTACCCAGTGGTCAGAGGGGGACCATTCTCCCACTTCAGACACAGCTGATTCCCACAGCCAATTGGCCTGGAGGTCAATTCCTCCCAGTGATCCTACAACAACCAAGGCACCAAGAGTGCACCAAGAGTGTCTACCCCAGGTAACTGGGGAGGCTGAGCCACTGGGCCCTACAGGACACCTGGCGCGCAGGGCTACTCTATCAACACAGGGAAGCAGCCAAAATGCGGAGACAAAGAAAAAGGTCACAAATGGCAGAAACGGAGGAAAGCAAACGACTGCATATAGAGTTCAAGGCCACGTTTATAAGGTTTTTCAAGAATTTTATGGAAACCGCCGATAAATTTAATGAATCCCTCAAGGAGTATAGTGAGACCATGGAGGACATGAAAAAGGACCAACTAGAAATTAAGCATACACTGACTGAAATAAAGAATAATTTACAGAGAGCCAACAGCAGACAAGAGGATCCCAAGAATCAAGTCAAAGATTTGAAATACAAAGAAACAAAAAATACCCAACCGAAAAAGAAAAAAGAAAAGAGATTCAAAAAATATGAAGATAGTGTAAGGAACCTCTGGGACAACTTCAAGCGTACCAACATCAGAATTATAGGGGTACCAGAAGGAGAGAGAGGGCAAGATATTGAAAACCTTTTTGAAGAAATAATGACAGAAAACTTCCCCTACCTGGTGAAAGAAAAGGACTTACAAGTCCAGGAAGCGCAGAGAACCCCAAACAAAAGGAATCCAAAGAGGACCACACCAAGACACATCATAATTAAAATGCCAAGAGCAAAAGATAAAGAGAGAATCTTAAAAGCAGCAAGAGAAAGACAGTCAGTTACCTACAAGGGAGTACCTATTCGACTGTCAGCTGATTTCTCAACAGAAACCATGCAGGCCAGAAGAGAGTGGCAAGAAATATTCAAAGAGATGAATAGCAAGAACCTGCAACCAAGATTACTTTATCCAGCAAAGCTATCATTCAGAATGGAAGGTCAGATAAAGAGCTTCACGGATAAGAAAAAGCTAAAGGAGTTCATCACCACCAAACCAGCATTATATGAAATGCTGAAAGGTATTCTTTAAGAAGAGGAAGAAGAAAAAGGAACTCTTACCATTTGCCACAGCATGGATGGAACTGGAGAGCGGATAAATACCACAGGATCTCACTCATTTGTGGAATATAATGAACAACATAAACTGATGAACAAGGACTGATCCAGAGATGGAGAGGCATTGATTGGACTGTCGGGCCTTGGAGGGAAGGTAGGGGAGGGTGGGGGCAAGGGGGAAAGATCAACCAAAGGACTTATATGCAAGCATATAGGCCTAACCAATGGACACGGACAACGGGGGGGTGAGGGGATGAGCGGGGGCGGGGGGGGGGTAGAGGGTACACATATGTAATATCTTAATCAATAAAAAATATTTAAAAAAAAGAAAATAGAGCCCATAGCTAGGATTATAGTGAGCACTTAATAAATGTCACTTATTTGCTATTTGCTTCCTCTCTGAAATAAAATTACATTTTTAAAAATTCTATTTAAAAAAAAAGAGGTATGCATGGTTTGAGTTTATGGTGATGACTATTGTTGATTACCAAATATCCTAACTCTTCTCTCCTTCTGGACACATGCTAGACTAGAATTATACTTTCTGGCCTCTTGTAGTTGGGTGGGGTTCATGTGACTAGTTCTGGTCAACAGTTGTGAGAGGAAGTGCCATGTGTCACTTTTAGGCTAGAGCACTTAATTGTCAGTGTAAAACCTTCCAGAACTCTCTTTCTATCACCATGATACCTGCAAATGTTCCATCAATCTGAGTGCTAGGGCTCATAAACCTTTTGCCTTTTAGTTGCTTTAGTATCTTTTCTCATTTGGGGAAACCCTAGGTTAGTAGCTCTTCAAATATTGGTTCTGCCCCATTATCTCCCTTGCATATGTCCACAAAAAACAGTAATAAGAGTATTCTTGTAACAATTGTTCATCATAGTTATAAATTAGAAACAACCTCAACATTATCACTAAAATGTTCACTAAATTGAAATATTATATAGTAGTTAAAATACTGAAACAACTATGTATATATTAACAAATCACAAAAGTCAAACATTGACTAGGAAAATATGTTTAAAAAACATTATGTATGTTTAGAAGCACATAAACATGTACTTAAAAGTATCAATACTAGTATATGCATGATATTGATATATATATAAAATAAAAATAGATGCTGTTTCTGAGAGAAAAGGAATTGGGATTGGAGATGAGAATTAATTCTAAATATAACACTTTATTACTTTAAGAAAACAGGAAAGAAAAATATAAAGCACATATTACAAAAGATTATAATTGTGCATGTTATAAATTTTCCTAATTTTTTAATAAATGTGATAAAACATGCATATAAAGTACACACCAATGTATGTTTCTGCTAAATAACAAAGAACAGTTCATGGACACTTCCTTAAAAAGGTATTTATTATTTATGTCCAATCTCTCTAGAGATCCAAACTACAATGGGTAACTCAAGACAGAGATGGCTCTTCTGTGGTCACAGTCAGGAGCTGGTGGTCTGGGGCTAGTGGCACAGCTCTGCCATCTTCAACTCAGTTTCCGTCTCTAGGCCCAGGAGGGATGCTCTCCCCTCTCCATCACATCTGCTGCACAGCCAATAGGAGATCGAGAACAGGTGGAAGACAGTGTGTTTCCTTCTTTTTAATGGAACTGCCACACAATATTTCTTTTCACACCTAACTGGCCAGAATTTGCTGCATGACCCCATCTTGTGAGGGAATGTGAGAAATGTAGCCTCTGGCTGGGAAGCCATGTGCCCAGCTGAACTCTGCAGTTCCATTACTAAAGGAAGAAGAGAAAGAATGGGCATAGCTGGCCACTAGCTGCCTCTGCCACAGGACGGACTGGGCGGAGCCATGACAGAACGGCAGCCAGAGCTTGTATAAACAGGAAACGTGTCCTTCTGTCTTTATTTCAGGATCCAGACCCACAAGTGGTCCTTGCTCATCTTTCTTTCCATAGCTTCCTAGCTCTAGTCTGACTCGGTGCCCTTCGGTCCACAAGCTCCTTCCACGAGCTGGGCACTGCGCCCTTTCGCAGTCTGGGAGCCCTCGGGGGATGTCCACTTGCTGTGGGGAGCAGGCCTAAGCCATCAGTCCAAATCCTCAATGCTGCCGCAGAGGCGGGAGAGGCCACTGCAGCTGTGCACTAGCCAGTCCAGCTCAGGGCTTCTTGCTGAGCAGTGCTCCCCATGTGGGAGCGCACTGACCACCAGGGGGCAGCTCCTGCATTGAGCATCTGCCCCCTGGTGGTCAGTGCACGCCCTAGCATCTGGTCGTTCCATTGTTTGGTCGATTTGCCTATTAGCCTTTTATTATATAGGATTATTATTCATTAATGACTGTGTTATTTTCCATATGAACAACTGTGAACCAACTTTTGCCCCACCTGTATGATGGGGAAAGGCGCTAATGGTGTTCGCTACCCAGGACACGTTTACTACCTCGCTGACACCCTGGAACACTTCATCCAGAGCAGCAGGACCACCATTTCCTGGTGCTCAGCCAGCAAAACAACCAGAATCCATTTCCCAGGGAGATGGCTACCGCTTTACATAAAAGGGTCCCAATAATCTTCCCTCTTAGCTACCGTTCTGTCCTGCAGGGGCTTCCACACTGGGCAGGCAGCTACATTTCTCTATAAATGCCTTTCTAGAAATGCTATGTCATAGTACCTGTCAATCTATGTATTTTCATAAGCACCAACCAAGACTAAAGGCAGCCTTCAGACTGCAATCGGGTCATCCTTATCTGTAATTACACCCCTGAGTAGTGTCCACACAGCATGCTGTACTTCTCTTTCAAGCTTTCGTCGCCATTGTCATTCATTCTTTCAGTAAATGTCACTGTTTGTAAGCTCCATGTCTGACTGAGTCACTACTGTGTCTCCCAGGCCTCACACAGAGACGCCCCTAGTGGGGGCAGAATGAATATATATAGAAGGAGTGAATAAATGAATGAAAAAATAAAGGCTAGGCACCCAGCAAGAATGATAGCCTGTTTTAGTCACATAAAATAATGTTAAAGATTTTTCTCATCCAACCATGTCATGGTGGGAAAATAAATTTTTTTAACCATTTTTCACTAATGCTCATCATAATCACCTATCTGTGTTGACAGCTGTTTCTAGTCAAATAACCTACATACTTCTAGTCACCTGCAGAAATGGGGCACCTGGTGGAGAAAAGGAGCCAGAAACATGTAAAAGTGTTGTATTCTCTTTTACACTGTAAACTCTCCTTGTATAAAATAGATATTCCAGGGCAGAAAGAATCCAATTTTCACGCTCTTTCTCCTTTTCTCACATCCATGTCTACTTATAGCTAGAAAAAAAAAATACATTATTAACATGCCAAGCAAAAGTCCTCATGCAATAGTCCCTACTGGCAATTTGTCATATGAGGGGTGTTTGGGCAATGAAGAGGAGGAAGGTGGAGAGAGGGAGGGTCAGGAGGTATTTCAGGGGATGCACAGTGAAGCGGCTCCTGCTGGTTTCATTACAGATGCCACAGGCTGATGGCGATTTGGCGCTGCTGTTAAACTCAACTACAGCCATCAACTATTCTCTCTCCTGAACTTTCCTTGAGGACTCCACATCCTGGAAGTGTGGGCCATTTCATTTTCAAAGTGGCCTAATTAAAGTGTTTCAGTTCACATCTGTCCTGTAAATTGTACCCACAAAAAGCTACCATTTAAGAATTTTGCAAGCAATCAATGCCACTGCCCTAATAGGAGCAAAATGTCACTTAGAAGTTTCTGTCATGCAGGATTATTGAGCAAGCTGTCAGCAACCCATTGGAAAATCCATTTTGTGGAGACCAATCCAGGCACTTGCCCAGCTAGATACTGGAAGGGAGAACTTTTCCGCCAATTAGCTAAACTTCTTCATTTTTAAAAGGCCAATGTTTTAGCTACCCCCATTTCAACAGAGCAAACAAATGGTTTCGGAAGATAATCAATTCCTCCCTTACTAGCAGATTCAGGCAGCCAGACAGAAACCGTTCTACCTTCAGGAGGACCAGCCCACAATTGTGCACCCAAAGCTGCCTGCACCATCCAACCTCAAGTGAGTAACCCAGGCTGCTGCCAACCTGGACAACCTAAGGGGTGATGGCGGGGCACTCTGTCACTTTCCCTGCCCGGTGAGGTTAGCATACCTTTAAAGCTTTGTTCCTTTACACACCTGGAAGTAAGATCACTCTAGCACAGTTTGTTTGTGTTGTGTGTGTTTTTGATTCATTTCACATTTGGATTACTTTCATTCTTAATTTCTAGAAAACCAAAACTTTCAATATAGATGCAATAAACAATAGATGCAATAAACAACTCCCCCTCCTTCTGTGTCCAAAAAAGGGATTGTAAACAAACGTTTCTGACGGTATCCAGTTGAAATAAGTTCCTAAGCAGGAGGCAGCAGGTGAGCACTGTGTGGGCCTGCAGAGCAGGGCTGCCGAGGGTGTCGCTGTCAGGGCAGACTCAAATCTCCACAGCCACTCGAGACAGAAAAAGATTTTGAGTCTGGTTTTTCTATGAGAAGACTTAGGGAGTAATCTAAAATTAGCAAACTGTGCAAAGGTCCCAGGGACCCCTCAAGAAAAAAGCACCACTCACAACCCAGAAAGGCAGACTTTGTTTTTTTCTTAAAGAAGCACATTATGTAAACATTTTAAATACCCAACTAAATGTTGCAGGTGGCTTTGCAGAACTTTGACCTGCTTTATAAAGGCGTGCACAGGCATATTTAAGTCTCCTGCCCACTCTTGGGGAAATGACTATTTGGAAGGCAAAACAACTGAGGAAACACTTGCCAAATTATTCAGTCACCAGCTTTAAAAATGTTTTTTTTTTTCCTTTTTGACAAAGGCATACATACATTGAAGGTCTCTCTCCACTGTCTCCCACCTCTTCCCCTTCCTTCAACCCAGGAAATAAAAATGTCTAAGGCATCACATATTAGGGTCCTCCTAAATTCATGTCTCAACCATGTATTGATCATACAGTGCTTACTACTACTGAAGATTCCATACTCTTCATAATTATTGTTTCCAATCTGTAGCTATATCAAAATGGAAGGTAAACTCTATTGGGATTGAAGAGGAAAGTAAAAATCTAGATTCTTTTTTACATCCCCAACGGCCAACACACCAGAAGGTCATCCTTTGACATTTTAAATCCCAGTCCTCTAGAAGCAAAATGTGTGATAACAACAAAAGGGAACATAAACAATAATTTCATGCCACCATTATGATCATAAGCGATAAAATGGTTCGTCAGAAGGCAATCCACACTTTAACCACTTTTGGAAACAGATGGTTCTAAATGTGACTAATTTTCCTCAACATTTAACAGCAACATCAGAAATCAAACATGTTACAGAAGCCATTAGGCTCAGTCCCACCCCTGCGACTATCAGTGTTGTCTATTAGGGAAATCATATCCCATTAATGTATTTACACTGAGGAGGAAACCTGAAGGAAAGAGAAGCAGCAGCTATCACTGAACACTCCAAAGCAGAGGCGGAGCTCTTCCTTTCCCCGCTCAAACCACTACCTGCTCGCTGGTTCCATCTGCCTTTGGAACAAGAAAGGTGGTGGATCACGTCGAGGTTGTAAAAATAAATAAAATTTTCTCAGCTAGAATCTTGACCCATTCTCAGAAGCTGTGATATATTTCCACTCAGATGAATAAAATACCTTACTTGTAAATGTCTTGATGTATCAGATAGTAAGGTTTGAAGCAGCAATCCCTACTCTAATCCTGGTTTTGTCTGAACCTACAACAAATAGTCAAGGAAGAATACAGATTTACACACACAAAGAACTCCTCTTGGTGGCTTACTCAGCCGTGGTTCAAAGCACAATCCTAGACAGGTACTGACTGTACCAACCTTGCTCCACTACACAGCTTGGGTGAAAATCATTTGCCCAAAGCCCTTTGTGCTGATGTATGACTTAGATGCCACTTGAATGTGAAGAGACTTTTTCTGAAAACCTTTGTTCCAAAGATGTGATCATCATTAATATCTCTTGTCCTTCCTTCTTGAAAGATGCATTAAAGATGCTTTGTGAGCCCTGGTTGATGTTGCTCAGTGGTTAGAGCATCAGCCTAAGGACAGAAGGGTCTCAGGTTCGATTCCCAGTCATGGGCACATACCTGGGTCTCAGGTTGGATCAGGGTGTTGGACCTGGTTGGAGCTCTTGTGGGAGACAACCAGTTCAAGTGTCTCTTTCAAATTGATGTTTCTTTCTCTCTCTTTCTCCCTTTCCCACTTCCTCTCTTTTTCCCTCTTCCTCTCCCTCCCTTTCTTCAACTCTCTCTAAAAAAATAAATGGAAACTTATCCTCAGGTGAGGATTTTTTGTTTTTTGTTTTGTTTTAAAATATTTTTAAAATGTTTTAATATATTTTTAAAATATATTTTATTGATTTTTCACAGAGAGGAAGGGAGAGGGATAGAGAGTCAGAAACATCAATGAGAGAGAAACATCGATCAGCTGCCTCCTGCACACCCCCTACTGGGGATGTGCCCACAACCAAGGTACATGCCCTTGACCAGAATCGAACCTGGGACTTTTCAGTCTGCAGACCGATGCTCTATCCACTGAGCCAAACCGGTCAGGGCAAGGTGAGGTTTTTTTAAAGAAATGTGTTATGAATAAATAAAGATATGAATGCCATGTCTGTACCTGAAAACAAGCAGGGGGGGGGGGCTACAGGGTCACATCTCAGCAAGAAGTCTTCCAAGAAAGGCAGAGGGCCCTAACCGGTTTGGCTCAGTGGCTAGAGTGTCGGCCTGCGGACTGAAAGGTCCCAGTTTCGATTCTGGCCAAGGGTATGTACCTTGGTTGTGGGCACGTCCCCAGTAGGAGGTGTGCAGGAGGCAGCTGATCGATGTTCCTCTCTCATTGATGTTTCTAACTCTCTATGCCTCTCCTTCCACTCTGTGAAAAATCAATAAAATATATATATATATATATATATATATATATATATATATATATATATATGAAAGAAAAGAAAGGCAGAGGGCCAGGGAAGGTCCTAGAAGGGCAGCTGATGTGAGGGGGAGGATGGGAGCCTGGTGAGCTAAAGATCCCAAGACCCTTTATTCTAAGAAGATGGAGGATGAAAGGAGAATGGCCAAAGGCTTTAAAGTCATCCAGAACAGAGAGACCACAAACCTGAGCTTGTTCACAAAATGCCAGAATATAGCTGGGAAGGAGAGGGGATCTGGAAAGAGGGGTAGTTTGGGCACTGCAAACAGATGTATTAGGATAAAATACTGCTTTCCATAGTAAATTGATGCAACTAGTTCCTCAAACCTTCCCCCTCTCTGTAACGATTACGTGGGCTGACACCTGTAAGGCTCTCACAGAGTATAGGAAGTGATCAGCATCATTAACTCCTTGTCTAAATTACAAGATCCTTAAAGACTGGGATGTATCTCACTCACATTTTAATGCCCCTACAGTGCCCTGCACATGGGATGTGTGTATGGTGGTAAACTTTTAACAGCCAGCTCCCCAGGCATGCAGAAAACTGATTTGTAGTGATTGTCAGTTTCCATGGTGTAAATATTCCCACCATGGCAAGGTTCAAGCCACCAAGATGACGTCACTGGAAGCAATGTTGGGAGAGATGCACGTCATCAGTTCCTGGTGTAAAAGCCGCTTCAGCCTGTCACTGGATGCACTCAGTACATAACCATGGAACTGCAAATGGGGCCAAACCTTCGGTCATTTCACACCATGGCCAGAGGACAACCATGTGCCTGAGCACTATGAGTAGCAGCATCCATTTGGTAAAATCTCCTGCACTGTCAGCAAAATGATCCTATCAGGTTTTTCTACCAGCTAACACTTTTACCTCCTCATCTTTCAGATTTCACTATTACTAAGGAATTCTAAGTATAGTTTCAGCAGAAAACTTTGTCATGACAAGATACATATGGACTGTATGTACTAGTAAAAAAAAAAAAATTGAGTCATGGTATTTACTGTTACCAGTCAAAGTTATACTGTGAGTTAATAAGCCAGTAACACTAGGTAACTTGCAAGTGAAATGAATATGAATCACTCATAAGGAGAAACCACAAAGCATCAGAACACTTATCGGATTCTCAATTAATATAATCAGTTATCTCGAAGGTGTCTTCCTTTTATACAGGGTTTGGCCTTGTTGGCCTCGACTGATCCAGCAGCTACTCCCTCTCAATCTTTCCTGCTTTAGGCCCCTCCCAAGGCAAGTCGCCTCAGCCACTTGGGGCTCCTAAGGGAGCAGGTCAGCCTGGGGTTCTGTCCCCTTCCCTCTGTCTCACTGAGCTCTTACTAGCCCTTTCCTATGGTGTTCAGAAACAGAACTACCCCCCTAACTGCTTTCCAGCTTAGTAAAATTAGTCTCTAAACCAACTGAAATCTTTGTTTTATTTTCCTTTTCTTTCAAAATCAGCCTCAGCTTTAGTTGCTTTCATCTAAGACAGCGGTTCTCAACCTGTGGGTCGCCAACCTGTTGGTCGTGACCCCTTTGGGGGTTGAATGACCCTTTCACAGGGGTCGCCTAAGACCATCGGAAAACATATATATAATTACATATTGTTTTGTGATTAATCACTATGCTTTAATTATGTTCAATTTGTAACAATGAAAATACATCCTGCATATCAGATATTTACATTACGATTCATGAAAATAGTAGCAAAATTACAGTTATGAAGTAGCAACGAAAATAATTTTATGGTTGGGGGTCACCACAACATGAGGAACTGTATTAAAGGGTCGCGGCATTAGGAAGATTGAGAGCCACTGATCTAAGAGGAGGCACTATAATTTTTTTCCTCATATCAGTTTGAAGCTGCTTGGTCTTTCCTGATCTCTCTCTCTCAGCCTCCACTCACTCAATCTGAGTGTGGGCATGTAAGTCTTAATCCGATTGCCTCCTTTAGTATGAGCAATACTTACAACAAAAAGCTTCTCTCTCTTAATGCCCCATCAAGTAAATTCTTTCCTCCCTATACGAAAAGTCTAGGTACTCTGGGGAGAAACAGCTGTGCTCTGCCTGCAGGCCAGGCATTTCTCATCGTTCTACCTATGACCTTTGGACACCTCTGGGAGAATGTCTTCCCTCTTAGTCCCATAATTCTCTTTTCCTTAAAGGAGCCATAGATTTTCTAGGTCTGATCAACAGACAACCAAGATTGCAAAACATAAACTCACCGTTTAACTAAATACAATAAAATATTCATGTAACTGGGGTTCCGATCAGAGGCATTCCAAAAGGACTATATATTTTATTTCAGTGGGTTTACTGTTCATACCAGGTGACATTCATCAGTCTATCAGTCTACAAATGATTAAATCTCATCAAGAAAGCTCTTGCTTTGCTGGGCAGAAATAAGTCCATTGTTTAATATATGTGGGACAAATGAAGTTTTCTCCCTCTAGTTAATTCCTGCCTATCATAACATATACCATGCAGAAGCTTTAAAAATAGCATCTTCTAGCCCTAGCCCACGTTGCTCAGTGGATTGAGTGTTAGCCTACACACGAAAGGGTCATGGGTTCAATTCCCTGTTGAGGGCACATACCTGTGTTGCATGTTCCATCCCCATCCCCAGAGTGGTGTGCATGTGGGAAACAACCAATCTATGCAAGACACATTGATGTTTCTCTCTCTCTCTCTCTCTCTCTCTCTCTCTCTCTCTCCCTCTCTCTCTCTCTCTCTCCCTTTCCCTCCCTCCCACTTCTCTGAAAATCAATGGAAAAAATATCCTGGTGTGAAGATCAACAACAACAAAAATAGAGTCCTCTTTTTAGCAGTCATTAAAAGCTTTTTTAAAATTGACAAATTCTGGAGTCTGCACCCAAATAGGAGGAAGAATGGAACAAACTTATGAAGAGGGCTTGACATGGAGAATGCAGGCTTTAAGGAACCCTGCAATTTGAAAGGCCCTGTTTAAGAAAATACAACCATCACAATACAAAATCACATACCAAAGAAAATATTTATTTAACAAGGATATGTGGAAGTCAGGATTCCTGAAATTTAAGTTTCATAAGCTTGCTAGTGCTTCACCTCCCACCTAGAACATTTTCCTAAGAGCAGGCCCCTATGGGTGCTTTTTACATTCCATGGGGAAGAAGTCTACTTAATCATCTACCAGCCTTCTGAGAAAGGCACTATTTCCAGCGTCAGCGTATAATTGAGGAGACTAAGGGCAAGAAAGGTTGACCAATTTGCCCAAGGTCACATTGCCATGGAGGACAGAGCCAGGACTCAACTCCAGTACCCTGTGGTTGGCCAGTTCATAAGACAGCTCACCAAGACCAAAAGGATATTTACATGTCTTACTTCCACCATTTCTCAACATTAATTAGTGATTTATTTTTGATCCATCCTAAATTTCCTAGGAAAAAGAAGCACAAAAGTAAGTGTTTATTTTAGAGTGAACACAAATTTGGACCTTGAAGTTGCATAGCAGACACTCCATCATTAGGACTTAAGTTTTCATCCCCAATTGCTCCAATTCAATCCTCCCAAACAAAATGAGCTCCTTCATCAGTCATGGCCACATGGGTTTCAAGTGGATGAACATTACAGCTGCTGGTTGTGGGGTTCTCCAAATCGCTAAGTTCAGATCATTTCGAATGTCAAACTGGCACTTAACAGGCAACAGCTGAGAATCTGACTTGATTTAATTTTGGAGTAAAATCCTCTTCACGCTAAGGTTTTATTCTATAATTCCTCACATTACCTACAAGTGTCATCAAATAGAAAATAAAGATATTTTTCACATCCTTAAGTAATTCAGAAACGTTGAGGATGATCCTGTTAATGTGGGAGGCTCAGGAATAAAGTTGCCCACTTTCAGTGGGGCATTAACTTCCTTAGGACCAGAGGTAATTTAACAAATGGACCCTAAGAGGTGGAAAGAGTCAATGTACTTAACGTACTCACCACCAAATGTCATTTAAAACTGCATTTAAAGCTACAAAGAACAGTCAGCTCAAGACTGGTCACCACGACATTCCTATTTTCAAAGCAACCTAATAACTTATTTGTTGAACAATTAAGATCCATTTGTTAAAAGTCAGTAATTGGGGAAAAAGAACCCTAGGGAGAAAAGCATCATCTTCCTAAGTTAGACTTAGAACATTTATCCAGATGAATTAAGCGCCCGGTGGCCTTAGCTACTTCTTTTCTGTAACACACTTTGCCAGCTTTAGTCTAGAGATGTGCTCCATGGAACAGTGTGGGACACCAAGGAGACATTTGAAGGGACTGAGGAGGAAGGAACCCCAAGTCAGCCTCATGTAAGTTTGTTTGAACTGACTAGGCCCCAGATTCAATAGAATCTGTCACATCACTCTCCAAGGAACTGAAGTTAGTATGGAGTGCATACATTTTGAGCCTCATAAAAAGGTTTTGCTTTTTTTCCCCCCCAGAATCCAAAAGACCTCATTGGAAATCACTTAAAATCTCTGAGTATTACTGATTTTTTCCCTTCAAACATTTATTGAACACCTATCATGTGCCAGGCACTGAGGTAGGAGTTCTAGGTAGACTGTCTCTAATCTATAATTGTCATGTTCATCCTTTTGACTCCAAGGCCGAATACAGTCCCTGGCAATATATGGTAGAGGTGGCTCAAAAATGGAAGTTATCATTGTCACCATCATCACTCTTATTAATGGTACAGAGGTCACAGGTGGCATAGAGGTCAACATTTTTCAGGGATGTGTTCCTATAATGCTCATGGAAATCCATAAGTACTGTTCCTTATGGATTGTAAGCTTTCACCCACCAAAGTGACAGGTTAAAGGGCAGCAGGGTACAGTAGATGACTTCATTAGGGCTTTCTCACTGTTCTCCACACAAATGAAAAAAGCATTGTTACCATGAGGCTAAAATGAGTTAACCTGTTAACAGAAAAATTCTTGTGTTCCTCATTGTAAATCTACGGTGTGAATTTTTAAGAAAGGCCTGCATACTTCACACTAACTGCCTCTAAGTTAAATTACAAAAGGAGATTTAATTAAGAACATGATGGTTTCAACCATGACATCTCTGAATGGCTCCTTGATGCCACACTCTGCTTTAGGCAATTTATATTCAACTCACTTAAATTTCATCACCTCCTCCTATGGTATCATTGGCTTCATGTCCCACTTTGCAGATGAAGAAACTAAGTCTGTGCCTACCAGGAGGCCAGGGAAGACTAGGGAGACTTCTGCCAAGCCCAACAAGAAGTCCTCCATCAAGTAAGGCGGAGAGCTAGGGGAAGCCCTAAGAGGGGCAGCTGGAGGGAGGGGGGTGGTAGGGAATTGGCTGAGCTACAAATTTTAGGGCTCTTTAGCCTAAAAAGATGGGGAAAAGAGGGAGAGGTGATCAAAGGCTATGAAATCATGAACAAATCCAGCATAAACCTGGGTTTGTTCACAAAATGACAGATGAGAGAAGGGAACTGTGAAGAGAGTATAAAGAGCTAATGTGTTAAATGCAATCACCTAAAAAAAAACCATGAAAGAGAAAGAGATAAAGGCCAAAGTCAAGATTTAGAAGGACCCAGGGAAGGCACATGTTGACTAGACACATTTTTTTATTGTTGAGAGTATTACAGATGTCACTCCTTCTTTTTCTCCCTCTTGCCTCCCTCCACCCCTGATTAACCCTGCAAAAACCGAAGGCCTTCACCATCCAAATGTCTGTGTTTATGAGCAATGCATATATGCACATAAGTTCTTTTGTTAATTTCTTCCTACCCCCCTCTTCCCTCTGAGATTTATCAGTCTGTTCCATGTTTCCATGCCTCTGGTTCTATTTTATTCATCGGTTTATTGTGATCATTAGATCCCACATATAAGTGAGATTATGTGATATTTGTCTCTCAGACTGGGTTATTTCACTTAACATAATCATCTCCAGGTCGCTCTATGCTATTTCAAAGGGTAGTAGATCCTTTTTAACAGCTGCATAGTATTCTATTGTGTAAATGTACCGGGTTTTTAATCCATTCATCTACTGATGGACACTTGGGCTATTTCTAGATCTTAGCTATCTATAATAATAAAAGCATAATATGCTAATTGGATTGGAAGTCCTTCCAGATGACCTTCCAGATGAAGCCCTGGTGAGGGCTGAGGCTGAGGCGGCTGCCTCTGTGGCAGGGGCCAAGTCCCTTGCACAAATTTCATGCATCAGGCCTCTAGTTATAAATAATGCTTCTATGAACATAAGGGTGCATATATTATTTCTGATTGGTGTTTCAGGATTCTTAGGATATATTCCTAGAAGTGGGATCACTGGGTCAAAATGTAGTTCCATTTTGAATAGTTCCACTGTTTTCCATAGTGGCTACACCAGTCTGCATTCCCACCAGCAGTGTACTAGGGTTCTTTTTTCTCCACATCCTCGCCAGCACTTGTTGTTTCTTGACTTATTGACGGTAGCCATTCTGGCAGGTATGAGGTAGACACATTTTTACTGATTCCCTATTAGGTTTCTAGCTCTTTCAATATGATGTCATTTGATCCTAATCCAAAGCCCTTCCAGGGAGGGTGTTGAGTTTTTTCATAACTGCTCTAAATGCTTGGCCATTTAAATGCAGTACTTGTGACCGTATCCCACCAGAATAGCCAGGTTATTTTCAAGTGTTCATGATGTCTCCAAATTCATGCTCATGGTCAATTAATCCATTATGTTTACCTGTTTCTCTGTCCCCATTTCACTCTAATTGAATTTGGAATAACTCTGCCACTTTGAACAACTGTGCTCACCCAGACTCTTCTTCTTTCTAGTGAACCCTCCTCATCAATCTCCTCATCTGTTATGAACCAAATGTTTGTGTCCCAAAATTCCTATGTTGAAACTGCACCCTCTCACATGATGGTCTTAGCAGGCGGGGCCATTTGGGGGTAATCAGGATTGAATGAGGTCATGAGGGTAAAGCCCTCATGATGGGACTGCTGCCCTGATAAGAGTCAGGACAGTGACTGCCTCCCTTCTCTGCTCTCTGCCATTTGAAGAGACAATGAAAAGTGGGCCTTCTGCAACCCGGAACAGGGCCTCGCCAGAACCCAACCATGCTGGCACCTTGGTCTTGGACTTCCAGCCTCCAGAACTGTGAAAAAAAATTGTTGTTTATAAGCCACCCAGCCTACAGTCTGTTTGTTATTGTAGCCCATGCTGAGACATCATCCTACAGAAATACAGGATTAACCCTGCAAAAACAAACAAACAAAACCTCAAACCACAAAACAAAGAAACAATTTCTGTGAGTCCAATAGCAAAGTGCAATGTAGATGGAGCCAAAAGAGGTCTTTGAGAGCTAGAATAACAAATAATGAGCTGCAGGTATTTAATAAGATGGTATTTAGCAATGATAAATATGTGTTTCCTTTAAAAAATGTCAATGTATAGGTTTATCCTGTTAAATCAGAGAAGCTTAGAGATTTGGTCTCAATTGATCCAATATGAATCACACATGTAATGCAGCTGCCAGGAAAGACAACGTGACTCGGGCCTCATTAACAGCTGCTACACACTGTCCGAATCAGAACCTACTCCTACATGAATACTACTTCAAGTGACTACAGTTGTAAAGAAACTCAACCCCTGCCATGTGAGGAATGATTCAAGTTAATGGAAATATTTATCTTAAAATATTGGGAGGGGGATTAGGGGTCAAGAAGAGACAATAGTTGTTTTCAATTATG
Organism: Myotis daubentonii; assembly: GCF_963259705.1. Lineage (NCBI taxonomy): Eukaryota > Metazoa > Chordata > Mammalia > Chiroptera > Vespertilionidae > Myotis > Myotis daubentonii. The sequence continues at coordinate 50,088,674 of NC_081840.1, read as the reverse complement.
CAAAGGGCTCCCATGTGGAAGAATGAATTGATGTGTGTTATACAACTCCAAGGAGCAGAACAAGAACCAATAACAACAAGAATAAAAACAGTTATTGTGTTTGATCTCTGTGCCAGACACTAAGCTAAGTATATTCTATTCATTACCTATTTAAGTCACAATAATCTAGATATAAGTGAGGGGTAGTTACCAAGAAATAGATTTAAAGCCAACACACAGAAGAATATCCTAACAATTAAAGTCACCCAGAGGTGTCATAGGCCGCATTGGAAGGTGTTGAGTGTCCTGTCCCTGGATCTCACCAATTGTGTGCTGGAACACCCTCGGTGAGAAGATGCTGAGAGAATTGAAGTATCAGATGGGTAGCTGAGTGAGAACCTACTTTAAGTCTCTTCTCAGGCTCGCTAGAATAAAAAAGATATAAACAAGGAAGGGCTTCTAAACAGATGCTTTTAAATGAATACAACAGAAGGAGAAATTAAAATGTATTTCAAGGAAAATGAGATGGCATTAATAGGCAGATTTACTAGCAGAACACATTCTCTTCTATGGGATGATTTCTTTCAGGCCCCTTATAATGACAGTGGTGAGACGGCCAATGAGCCCTGTGACACATGCATTCTCCCAGTTTGGTGGGGAAGCTTCAGGTGAGGGGCTGACTTTTCTGGATCCTTTCAAGACTTGACAGCTCCAAGAGTCTAGGATCCAGCAGAAGAGAAGCCTCCAAACCTGGGTGGTTTCTATTCACTTCGAGCTGCTATTCCTTTCTTAGCTGTAATGACTAAAAATGTGTGCACGTCAAAATGGCCTTGGTTACTTTGCAAGGAGAGAGGCTCGTGGACTCTTAAAGGACTTGGATAGTCCAGAAACCTGCCAGCAGCAAAGAAAACTTTGGGAAACTCTTAAAAAGAATAGTGGGAGCACTCTGGATATTTCAGATAAGACATATGATGCATTCAATTTTAGAAAACCATTTCCAATGCCCATCCTTGCTACTTTCTGTGTGCTCTTTGGCCTAAAGCAGTGGTCGGCAAACTGCGGCTCGGCAAACCGCAGCTCGCGAGCCACATGCGGCTCTTTGGCCCCTTGAGTGTGACTCTTCCACAAAATACCGACTTCTGCGCATGGGCCACAAAGTTTCAATCTCACTGTACGTGTGCGCCCGCACGTGGTATTTTGTGGAAGAGCCACACTCAAGGGGCCAAAGAGCTGCATGTGGCTCGCGAGCTGCGGTTTGCCAACCATGGGCCTAAAGTAACAATTTGATATAATCTCTAAGAAGTGTTTCCAACAGGAAATGGGGAAAGAAGAAACATGAGGAAGTATACTGGAAGATGTAGGAAAAGGAGGAAGAAGGGAGAAGAGGAAAGAAAAATATATTCACAGACAGATGCAAAGGGTGTGGGTTGTGCCCCCTTAAAGAAAATTAGGGGCTACTAGTATGATTATACATAGTGATAGGAATGTGGCAGCCAGTTCCACATACAGGAAGAAGCCCGGAAGACAAGAGGAGGACACAAATGTCAATAGTCACCAAACAGTGCTTCCTGGCTGGGACCTCAGACACAGTAGAAAGAGGAAGAGGAGTTAATATCAAAAAGCCTCTGAGACCAAATTTGTTCCAACTACCACTCCCGCACATCAGCTATCACCTCTTCCCCAGGAAACCAGCTGTCCTGGCTGGTAGCTTGGTCCTAGGAGGACAGCACACCCGTCTACTAAGCGATGTTTCCAGAAGGAACTCTTGTTCTTGAGCAGCAAGCGATATGTGGAAATTCAACACAAGCAAGAATCCTCTCAAAGCGATTTTCCCGAGTTCCCTCACATAAAGCAGGTTTCCCCCTCCACTTAAACCACAACAATTTGTTTTACTTTGATAGGTCCTCCTAAATAATGGCTTCATCATTAAACATCTGGCTTCTTCCTAGCAGATTAGGCCTCCAATGAGGAAAGTGTGTTTATAATTCTAATTTGAAACACAGCACATTAATATGCTGATTCTCATAATGTTTGCCTTAACCTGTTTGGAGAAATTATGACTACAAATATCTTGTACACAACACCTCTAACTACCAGCTTGTACAAACAACATAAGAGCCGAGCGCCTCATCCAGACGATTGGAACCACTTCAGAGGCGATCATGATTAGTGCTTTGGCTGGAAGCCATATTTTACACATCAACTCAGCATCTGTCTGCGAGCTGCTGTCCCAGCCGAACAGACCCACCTCCACTGTTACTAATAAGCACATTGTCGCGAGCCAGATGGTCTGACGGGAAGCGCTCTGCCTCTTCCCGAGCTAGGCACACTGGAGGGAGGGAGCCCACGCAGGCCCCAAGTCAGAGTTCCTCGGGCTCCAGGTTCCTGCAATACTGTGTGCAAACAGGCACCACTAAAGAAGAATGTAAATGAGGGCACTATTCATTATTTAGGGCTGGCATGTCGCCATCCCCTCCTCCTCCTCTAGGCGAGGCCTGCCGTAGGAACAGGGAAAGCATCTGATGAGAGCAGGGTAACCCTGGAGGCATGGAGCCATGGCAAAGCAGATTCTTCCCTTCTGCTGAGGCTCCTGCAGGCTCAGCACTTCTTGGCCCACAGAACAGCTGAGCTTTTCACTTCTTTCCTAACAAAGCACTGGAGTTCTTCCTCTGTTTATACCAAGGGTGCTGATACACAATCTACAACCCCACCCCACCCCCCAAAAGCAGACTTGCTGCTCTATTCTCAGGCATAGCCAAGGTCCTTTGCCTCAGGCCAAGTTCAAGGAAAGAGGCGGGGGGGGGGGGGGGGGGCGGAGGGAATGATCAGTTTAGTAGGGCAGAGACTTACAAGCAAGTTCTAGACCACAGTGGCCAGAAGTTGCATCAAGAGAATGTCTCCTTTCTTTGGGGAGGGTGTCTGTAGATCTTATACTGTGATACTGAAATATTTCACAGCATAACATCTACAAAGTCTACATCATCTTTTGCTGACTGATTCTAAGTGACATGAGAGCATGGGCTGCACATTATACTTATTTGGAATTTCTCCAAATTGCCAACCTAACACAGTGTCCAAAAGGTCATTATTAAACTTGGTTTTTAACTCTTTAAGTAAACTTTTTTATTTCATATGAAATGAATAGCTTGGCACTGAATTGAATCAACTTTATCTCATCAAAACCAGCAGACACTAAGCATTCTTGTTGCAGAGGTTGACCTAGAGCGGCTCTGCCCATTGCCAAAACATTAGATTCCTTTTCAAACCCATCTGAGAGTCTTTTCCTGTCAATGACATAATCCCAATTGTTAAAAATAAAAAGTTAAACAGGGACTAATGGACATGACTGTATGCTCTCCATTTTGAATCTGAAAAACTTTTCTTGCCTAATGATAAAAAACGTGCTGACTCTGGTATTAGCCTGGACCCATTGGCTGTAAGTGACAGACCTCCAGCCCTAAATAGTTGGACCAAAAAGGTGTGTGTGTGGGGGGGGGGGGCGGATTTGTTGGCTTCTGCATTCAAACTATGTAAAAGGCAGGGATGGAGTTAGACGCAAGGTCAGCTGGATCCAGGGACTCAAAGGCCTTCCTTCTCTCCTCCCCCGAATTGTTGCTCTTCTCCCACCTCTCTCCCTCCTTCGGTTTCAGTGAACATGGCCAGTGATTCGTCAGGTTGATAGCATGTACCCCTCACATGATGTGATAAGCACACTTTCATCCCTATGCTATTCGTCCCCCAAATCCATACCCCGGTCTAATCATGGGGAAACATCAGACAAACCCACATTGAGGGACATTCTTCAAAATACCTAACCCTAACCCTAACCCTAACAGCACTCTTCAAAAGGGCAGGGGTCGTGAAGAACAAGGACAGCCTGAGAAACTATCACAGGTTGGAAGGGCTATGACGACTATATGCATTTGGCATCCTGGATTGGAGCCTAGAAAGAAAAAGGACATTAGCTGAAAAATTGGTGACGTCAGAAAAAAGTCTGTAATTTAGTTACTGGTACTGCCCTAACATTATTTCCTTAGTTTTGACAAGTGGACCACGGTTATATGAGATGCTGTTAACATCCCCAAAAAAATGGTATACAGAACTCCCTGTGCTATGTCTGCAGTTCTTCTGTAAATCTAAAATTATTTTAAAATAAAAAGATTCTTTTTAAAAGAATCAATTTATTAAATAAGGCTTGGATAAAAGAAGAGGTCCCAGAAATATTGCTTTATGGAGAGATATTTTTAAGAACGTGATTAAATTAATGCTTTATTCAAATATATGAGCTGCATTATAACAGGGCTGAGCAGTGTTTTTCTCCCCAGAAAGCCCATCTATGTCTTCCTCTGTAAAGTTGTGGTCTTTCATACCCATTCTAGAAGCATTAATCTCTCCTGTCAAAGATCTCTATATTCCAAGCCCCAGAAGATGCATTGAAGAAAGACCCACATTCCAAAGCATGTTAGTTCCCAAGCCCTAGCCCCTCAGCAATCTGTGATAAGACTATTCGTTGGAAAGCATAGTTGGGACCCATTTTCCTCTGAAGGTTCTGTCTACTACAGTCATCATAGCCACTGGGTCTCCTAAGAATCCTCTTTAAAGTGCTAGCAGACACAAATGGGCAGTGACAAAATAGTCACAGGGATGCAAAGTATAATATAGGAAATATACACAAGTAATCCTATATAATAAAGAGATGATATGCAAATTGACCATCATGACCTCACACAAGATGGCCACCCCCATGTGGTCACAAGATGGCTGCCACAAGATGGCCAGCAGGGCAGGGCAGTTGGGGGCAACCAGGCCGGCAGAGGAGGGCAGTTGGGGGCAAACAGGCGAGCAGGGGAGCAGTTAGGCATCAATCAGGCTGGCAGGGGAGTGGTTAGGTGATGATCAGGCTGGCAGGCAGAAGCAGTTAGGGGCAATCAGGCAGGCAGGCAGGTGAGCAGTTGGGAGCCAGCAGTCCCAGATTGTGAGAGGGATGTCTGAGGGGCCCCAGATTGGAGAGGGTGCAGGCTGGGCTGAGGGACACCCCCCCCCTCCCAGTGCACAAATTTCATGCACTGGGCCTCTAGTATTATAATAACTACGTATGTTGCCAGATGTTACTAGACTTATCACAGGGGATCACCTCATAAGTTATATAAATGTCTAACCATTAGGCTCTACTCCTGAAACTAATATAATATTGAATGTCAACTGTGATTTAAAAATAACAAAAATTTAAAAAATATTTAAATAATAAGGTGGTATAAGACACTATAACTGCCTCATTTCTACTTCATTATTATTAAAATACACCATTCTATCCTAAGCCAGCAGATCCCCTCTGTTGGCTGATTTTCAGGGGGAAAGCTACTTGCTTTGGCTTTATTTCCCAGAGCTATTCTCAGACAAGGGCTGTGATTGAACACCTACCTACTTTATTGTTCTACTTTCACTCAGTCCATATGTATTGAGACTGTGGTTGGCCATTCATTGTCCTAGGTACTATGGATACCAAGATAAAAAAGATACAGTCCCTGATACAACTACTTTGGCAAATGTTTAGTAATACCTGGTAAAGGTGAACCAGTGCATATATAGTTTACCCAGATGCCCTGTTCCAGTTATATCTAGCCTATTGCCAGTCTTGCACATGTGCCAGAAACATGGGCAATAATATTATAGAAGCCTTGTGCATAATTGCAAAATCTAGAAACAAGTCATCATCAATAGCTTCAGTAAATAAAATACAGTGGTATTCATAAAATGGAATTTATACAACCATGAAAAAAAATGAATGAACCATGACAACACATATCAACAGAATAAATCTCATAACCATAAAGTGGGAGAAAGCAGCAAGGCATAAATGGATACAACAGAACAATTCCAATTATGTGAAGTACAAAAACAGACCCAATTAGACAATGTATTGCCTAGGGATACATACTTAGGTGGCATTTTTAAAACTATAAGTGAATGCATTGATAATTAACATTCTACAGTTCATAAAAATGTTTAAAATAGGTTTAAAATGTTCTATGATGACAACATTTTTAAAAATATTAGAATAATAATGGTGTGATCAGCTTCTTATCTTTACAGCATCTGTTAAAAACGAGGTGTACTGTGGTGCCACCTGTACCCTGATATTTTTATATGAAGTCAAAAGGAGAGAGGAATCAAGTCTGCCTGAAAATCAAGGAAGACTTCAAAGAGAAAGTGACTCTTAAGCTGAGAATAGTCATTTAGACAGAGCACGGTAAAAGAAGCATGGGTAAAGCACTCACAAAAAGGCTCAGAAGGTTAAAGAAGTATACCGCATTTGGGGAAATTAAGTGATGAGTTCCAGTTGCTTTTGAGAGGCCAGCAGATGGAACTAGAGAGGAAGGCAAGAGAAGATTAGTGAAAATATGTTATTCCTTCTAAAAGTAGGAGTTTGGTCTACATTCTGAGAAGCAATGAGTTCGGAGCAGGAGTGCCCGTCCAGGACAAGACTCGGGGTGGGGATTGGGGGGGCAGGTGTGCCAGACAGGAAACCACAGCCAGCATGTGAGAGATGTGATAGCTTAAATGAGGTCAGGGAAGGTAGGGATGAGGAAGGGAGGGAGTCTAGAGAGACTGGAGGTTCAATCACTATTTAATGAGTCATTGGGTGTTGAGGTGAGGAAGAGGGAGCATCCTGGATGATCCTCAAAAATCTGGTTTGGATCAGGAATTCAGAAGGAAGGTAAGGAATTTGGAGGGAGAAGCAGAGTTACTGGTATAACGGGAGGAAAGGAAAAGAAGAGAGGTGAGTCCAAGTTAGCATCTGATGACTCAGCCTTGAGGTTGCATTGAAGCAGCCAGCTGATGCTCGTCGGCCTAACCCAGAGTGGAGAGAAGGAACGTTAAAGGAGAAAGCATCGGCTGGTTTACCTCTTTCTGTACAACAAGGAAAGAGACAGAATCCCATAGCAGTGGAGAAGTTCCTAGATTGTCTCTAGTTTTAGTCCACGTTATCCTTGCTCACCTGGCTCAACCAGAGTGGGGCAGCAAATCCTAGAAGAGATGGCACAAGTCTCATCAATACCAAAAGAGAAGTGGGGTTCTCATTGGGTATCAGCAAAGGGGGATTTTCCATGAAGTTGTCATAGACCAAATTTTGGTCTTGATTTCATACATCTTTAATAATGCAAAAATCTAGAGAACTCCTTTGGCACTTGGAGTGAGTAAATCATTCAGTTAAGCTTAGTAATTGCAATGTAGCTATTGTGCATTCGCTCAACCCCATCTTCCCCCAAAATTGCTCTGTGAAAATCTAAAGCATCGCATCCCTATTACAAAGACTTTGAATAGTTGCCTAGGCCCATGGGTTGTGTTTTAGTGGGAGGATGGACAGAGCGGAAGGAGGGCTGAACTGGAGGCTATGGTACAGGACACCCAACAGAGAAGCAAGCATATGCTGAAAGTCAAGAGAGCTCGAAGTACAAAGCCTCCATTTCCTCCATTACCAGACAACGCAGCTGGAATTAGTCTATCTTTGATGTCATATTTGATGTTTATGCTAACATTATAGCTGTATAAACATACTTGTGGGTGTAGAAAAACATATTGAGATATTGGTAAATAAACATTTACATTCATTCTAATTACTGATAGAAAAAACTGAGGATGAGAAGCAATAGTGAGCACACCGAAATACAACCACAGAATCAATTCATCCAAAACACACTGCACAAAGATCGGGAGGCTTGCGGGAAGAGAGATTCTAATGGTGAAGTTCAGGAGTGCTTCACACCCTTGCTTACACACATTCATTTCCTCACATTGTCGGAACACATGGCCACCTACAGGGGTAATTATTTTAATGGTATTCTCCATCCCCCACCAAAAAAGTCAGCTTCAAAACTTGTACTGCTTCTGCCAATTGTGGCAACATGTTTCCCTCCATTGTGTTTTGGTTTTGGTTTGAAATCTCAGATGGACTGTAGTGCAGATGCACCATGGGAAAAGGCAACATGCCAGCAGTCCCCTCTCAGGGGGTGGGAAGGGATGAAACAATCACTGGTGAACAAACCAAGTAAATTTGACCCACTGCCTAGTTGTGTCTAGGGCCAGACTTCAACACAGTAATGCTATTAGCAAAACACTCTGTATAAATCGTGCCCTTTAATCATCACAGCAAACCTCTGTTACTGCATTATTCCTCCTTTACAGACCAGGAACTGAGCTCAAGGATATTTATGTCAAAAATTTGGCCAATACCTGTGGGTATTTATCTAAAAAAACAAAAACACTAATTCAAAAAGATATATGCACCCCCATGTTTATTGCAGCATTGTTTTCAATAGCCAAGACATAGAAACAGTCTAAAAGTCCATAGATGAATGGATAGAGAAACTGTGAGATATATATATATATATATATATATATATATATATATATATATATATATATATATATATATATATAATACTAGAGGCCCAGTGCACAAAAATTTGTGCACTGGGGGTGGGGGGGTTTCTCAGCCTGGCCTGTGCCCTCTCACAGTCTGGGACCCCTCGGGGGATGACCACCTGCTGGCTTAGGCCTGTTCCCTGGGGGATTGGGCCTAAGCTGGCAATCAGACATCCCTCTGGCAGCCCGGCAGCCCTCGGGGGATGTCCACTTGCCAGCGGAGAGCAGGCCTAAGCTGCAGTCGGACATCCTTAGCGCTGCTGAGGAGGCAGGAGAGGCTCCCACCACCACCACTGTACTGGCAGCCATCAGCCTGGCTTGTGGCTGAGCGCAATGACCACCAGAGGGCAGCTCCTGCATTGAGCATTGCCCCCTGGTGGTCAGTGTGTGTCATAGTGACCAGTCATTCCCAGTCTTTCTGCTGTTTGCATATTACCCTTTTATTATATAGGATTACTCAGCAATAAAAAAGAATGCAATCTTGTCATTTGTGACAACATGGATAGGCATTGATTGTGCTAAGTGAAATAAGTCAGAGAAACATAAATCTCATGTAATCTCACTTATATGTGAAATCTAAAAAAAAGAGCTCATATATATAGAAACTAGATGGGTGGTTGCCCAGTGGGCATAGGGGGTGTGAAATGGGTGAGGTCATGGGATATAAGGTATGGCATGGTAACAATAGTTAATATTGTGTTATCTATAATAATAAAAGTGTAACATGCTAATAAGACCAGACATCCTTCCGGACGACCTTCTGGATGAAACCGGGGCTGCAAGGGAAGCCCGGGTCCCAGTGCCAGAGGGAAGCCGGTGCCAGCAGCTGGGGGAAGGAAGGCCTACTCTTTCATGAATTTCGTGTATCAGGCCTCTAGTCTATTTAAAAGTTGCTTAAAAGTTCTCATCCCAAGAAAAAAGAATTTTATAAACTAAGTATAGTGACAGATGTTAACTAGCCTTATTATGGTGATCATCTTGCAATATAGGCAATCATCAAATTGTACATGTGAAACTAATATAATGCTATGTGTCAATTATACCTCAAATTGAAAACAAACTTAGCCAAGATGACAGCAAATAGGAGGTAGAAGCAAGACTCAAACCTGGAGACCCCGTCCATGGACACCGGCCCTAATCACCATGCCTGCCTGGCTTGATACCCTGGGAGGTGGAGTTTCTCACCCATAGGAGAGTGAGCATCAGGCACACACAGAGAAATCAAGAGAGCTGAGGCAGAGGAGCATTCCAGTGTACTGGGGAATAAATGTTTTTATTCAGTCTAAACATTGGGTAGCACTGCAGAAAAGCATTGGGAGCTGGGGATTAACTCAGAGGAAGTATTCCCAGCCAACAGTAGTAAAACTTAAGGAGCCAGACTCTCTCAGGAATAGGGTATATTTGAGAAGCTACTTGTTCTCAGAAATAAACAGCACACAGGGACAGAAATAGATCAGGAGTCAACTAGATTAACTGGATCAATTCTAAAGCTTCACAGCTTAAAAAAATATTGACCAATAGAATCAACAAACTTCCCAAAACTTGCTTTATTCAGTAGTGGGTAGTCGAAAGAACTTCCAAGTAGGATTTAGAAAACTGGGTTCAGATTCCTATTCAATGTCACTGGCTGTGTGTCTCCAAGTAAATAGCTAAATCTCTCTGAGAGGCAAATGTGATTACTGAAAAATAACTTTAAAAAAAAAAACAGCACTGGATTTCAGAGAACTGGTCCAAACCACTATGACCGAGTCACAGCTGAGCCGTGTGTACATGGCATCATAATGCCCTCACAGAGCTGCTGTAAATGCAGTAACAGGTGCAGAGACATCAGGATGACTATAAAGGCTGCATAAAATGACAGCACTTGTTTCCACCCCCAAAAAGAGGGAGTCAACCAGAGGGTCCTTCAAAATTCTTTCTTGGACAATATTTACTCAATGATCCCTTGGTGAAAGAAGCTATGAAATTGCTTGCTTCCCCCTGGCCAGTGGTGTTCAGTGGTTAGAGAGTTGGCCTGAGCACCGAAAGGTCTCAGGTTGGCTTCCCAGTCAAAGGCACGTACATGGATTGCAGGTTCCATCCATCACCAGGTCTGGGAGCTTGTGGGAGGCAACCAATGGCTATGTCTCTCTCACATTCATGTTTCTCCCTCTCCCCCAGTCTCCCTCCCTTCCACTCTCTTTAAAAATCAATGGAAAAAAATATCCTTGGGTAAGGATTCACAAAGGAAATGAAAGAAAGAAGGAAATTGCTTACTTCTGTTGTGCACAGACCTACCTCTGAGATATTGTGGGTCCCATTCCAGACCACTGCAATACAGTGCGTATCGGCGCAATAAAGTGAGTTGTGATCCTTTTGCTGGTTAAAAAAAGTCTTGCCTTCAATTTGTAAAAAAAAAAAACACCAAACAAACAAACAAACAAAAAAAACCCCCACAACATCTGTGGAGTCCTGTTGTCACTGTCTTTGAATTCTTAAGTTTTGAAACAAGGAGTCCAAACTTTCATTTTGTACTGAGTCCTGCCGATTATGTAGCAGGCCGGGTGCACGTGCTGGACTTAACAGCCAGGAGACAGCAATAAAACAGGCCAGCAGCCTCCAGAAGCTCCGAGCAAATATATTACTTTGGAAACAAATCTTACAAAACAAACAGGACACTTAAGGAAAGATACTAACTTACCTGTTTTCTGTCTCAGCCCAACCCTAGATTGCGGGCTCTAAAGACTAAAGCGATTACCTATCCTCAGATGAAGGTCCTGGCTTGCTTACCTGTGACGTACACACATCCCCATAGACTCACCTCCGTTTCTGAGATGAGATGTCTTCCTGGACTCCTACAGCTCCTGGAGGCACGTCCACGCCACCAGCCATGGACAAGCGAGCGCCTAAAGCTGTGGTTCTCAACGTGTGGACCCCACGCAGCCGCAACCACAGCAGCAGCACCTGGGAGCTTGTTAGAGAGGCCAATTCTCAAGCCTCACCCCAGACCTAGCGAATCAGAAACTCTGGGCAGCACCCAGCAATCAGGGCCTTCACAAGCCCTCCAGGTGACTCTGATGCTTGGGCTAACGTCTGAGGACCACTGGCCTCGATAATCAACTTTAATTATTTTGAAATTTGTTTGATGTCTCCTCTTTTTTTTCTTTGTTTTGTTGGGGAGTTGTTGGGGGACTTAGCTGGGTTGACCTTCCCAGCACCCTCCCCACACCACAATCCCAAAGATCAAGTCCTTTTGTGTGTTTCCCGAAAAATTCAATTTAACTCACACACTTTGTTTTTGCCTGTTCGTTCAAGACACAATGCAGCGCGGGGTCCCTTGTGAACAAACATCCCGTTTGCACATGTCAAGTATCTGATTCACTGAGACTTATCCCAACTGCTTAATGTCTGCAACAGAAGCCCCCCTGATACTCTCGATCTCAACAGCTGAGTTAATGCCCTGGGACAAAGGGGGCCGGTGTTTGGTGCGCTCCCATGGGCCCGACAGCCAAGAGAGGAGCTTGTTGAATGCACTGCACATAAAAGAGAAGAGATAGGAGGCAGAGACTGATCTTTATGACCCTCCGACTATTCTGTCAGTTAGTTAAAACATAAATCCACCCCCGCCCTAACAAAATACTATTTTACTTCCCTTTGCTCCATATTTTATCTTTTATAGCCAATAAAACATGAAAACCTTACAAAGGTTATGTTCTCATCCATTTTTGCACTAAATGACAATAAATTAAGTGGAGGGTGCTGCAGCAACAATACAGACATCAGCTTGAAACTTTTTTGAAAGACAATCCTGCCCTCCCGTCATCCAAGTGAGAGAGCTGCTGGTCCAACACTTGTCCCTTAAAATTAAAGCCCAATGCTAATGCCACTGCTGTTCTGTTTCGTTGAGATTGAGTCTAGCTTTTTCTTTTGTTTCTTAAAAACATGCTCTAGGGGCCAACAAATGACAAACAAAGAATATGAAAACTGAAATATTTGTCAGATACGAAAAAGAAAAGCTATCCTTTGTCAAATCACTTCCAAGTTCAATATCTTCCAGTTTTTGTTGTAACGGTCTCCCAGAACTCGATGACACTAAATAGTTACCAGATGTATAAACTCAAAATTTATGCTTCATTTTCATAAAAGTCATTCAACCAAGATCTGTCAAAGTTCCGTTACATGGATTAGGATTAAGCACTCAGAAAAATGTCTGGCCCACAGCAAGAGTTCAGCTAGTGTTTGTTACTCTTATCCATCATTATTGTTGTTACGTTATGTTATGTGCTATAATATCCTATTTTGTGCTAAGTATAGACAATGTCAAGCAAACAGAGATGACTCTCCTGCTCTCATGAAGCTCACAGGATAGTGAAATAGACAGATATCAATCAAATAATCACACAAATAAATGTAAGTTACAAACCGTTACAATGTAGATATAACCCAAAGGTGTAGGGGGACTAAGAAAGCTCAGAGTAGTTATGACTTAGAAACTTCTTGGGTATATAATGTGGACCAAATTATAACCCTTCCCCAGATGTCTTTCAAGATCCTTCTGTATTACTATGCAAATTCCAAATGTAAAGCAGCCAAAAAGATTAATAAAAAAACTAGAGGCCTGGTGCACAGATTCGTGCACCAGTGGGTCCCTTGGCCTGGTCTGCGGGATCGGGCTGAAACCAGCTCTCCGACATCCCCTGAGGGGTTCCAGATTGTGAGAGGATGCAGGCCAGGCAGAGGGACCCCACAGGTGCATGACTGGGACTGGGGAGTGATGCAGGAGGTTGGCCATCCGGAGAGGGACTGCAGGAGGGCTCCAGGATGTGTCCAGCCCATCTCGCTTAGTCCTGATCAACCTGACCCCAGCAGCAAGCTAACCTACCAGTCAGAGCATCTGCCCCCTGGTGGTCAGTGCACGTTATAGCGAGCGGTTGAGCAGCCTTAGCATATCATTAGCATATTACGCTTCGATAGGTAGAACGGCGGATGACTGGACACTTAGCATATTAGGCTTTTGTTATATAGGTTATATTCCATTACCAAATCACTAAACATCAGAAACATCTCCCCAATTCTATAGATTAGATCTTACCATGTTTTATGCTATTAACATTTCCAAATACAGAAACTGGAATATCCGAGAAAAAAGCCTACATTCAGATACATTCAATGAATCTTCCATGAACTTTCTCAGAACTTTATAAAGTAAAATTAATTCATAATTAAATTATAGGCCAAATTAAAGCTAAGGCTTACCTTTAAGTAAAATATGCAAACACCTTTCTTGAACCTTATGACTATTTCTAAATCATATGAATTCCTTTATTAGAAATAGCTTTTATTCCCTTAACTTCCTTTTTATTTTTAAGCTATAAAATAGGTTTTCTGGTGACTTCACTTAGAGCCAAACACAAGGGGGGAAAAAATAGTGACCACAGAATATGGAGGCTCATTTTTAAACAGAATCTATTTAACAAGGAGAACTGGAGAAATTCAGAAAGGCCCTGGAATGTCTCCAGGGGCAGTGCTGGTGCAATATGCCAGAATTGGGGGGTTCCAGACCATCAGATCACCCCCAACATCTTTATAGCATGGCAGGAGGGCCGGGGCTCTGGGTCAAGGGCCCCCAAGTGGTTTCCTGCTCCACCTCTTGGTTTCTGAACTTGGGGCAAGTAGCTTAACCTTCTTTAGTTTCAGTTTCCTGCTCTTAACATGGGTACCTCCCTCAGAAGGAAGCAGTGAGCCTTAGGTGAGAGCAGGCTTGCAAATGCTTCTTACCATAATGCCAAAACAGAGGGAGCACTGGTCAGCAATAGTTCAAGCATCTCAGCTCTGTCTCCTACGGGGATAAGATCCAAAGTTACAACCACAACAAACAAACAGACTGGGACCCAGAAACCCAGTTTCCACTGCCCATGAACTTCCACTTGGGTCCTCACCTAGGATTCCCCTAGATCCACTGGGGAGCAGTGGGCCCCACAGGAGCAGAGGGTGGCTAGCTCCTGGTAAGCACATTTCCTTCTCTCTCTCTCTCTCTCTCAGCTCACTGGAATTGGCTGCTGTTGCATATAGGTAATGTTCTTGGTGAGATAACTATTGAGGGCCACGTGTGACTAGACCTATTGGTTTAGCTGCCATCTCTACTCTGGTGATAAATTGTTCTGTGAGGTGGGGGCCAGGGCTGAACATGTCACAAAGTCAGGCCATAGAGAAGGAAATCCAGCCCTAGCCGGTTTGGCTCAGAGGATAGAGCCTTGGCCTGTGGACTGAAGGGTCCGGGTTCGATTCCAGTCAAGGGCATATGCCTGGGTTACGGGCTCGATCCCCAGTGGGGGGGGGGCGTGCAGGAGGCAGCCGATCAATGATTCTCTGTCATCATTGATGTTTCTATCTCTCTCTCTCCTTCTTGCTTCCTCTCTGAAATCAATATACACTGAGTGGACAGATTATTATGACCACCCCATCAGTACTTCTTTGACACTTCCAAAAATACTGAATATTGAAAACTTCCTAAGCAAATACTCTCAAGGTTTTATTATTATTACTAGAGGCCCGGTGCACAAATATCTGTGCACTGGTGGGGGAGGAGGATGGGGGGGTGTCCCTCAGCCCCACTTGTGCCCTCTCACAGTCTGGGACCCCTCGGGAGATAACCACCTACTGGCTTAGGCCCGCTCCCCGGGTGGCAGATGGCAGGTCCGATCCGGGGGTTGGGGCACCGCCCCAGGTCGCGCCACGGCAGGGCCGATCCGGGGGTTGGGGCGCTGCCCCGGGCGGGTTACACACGGGATGCCCGGACGGCGGCCAGGCGGGCCAGCGGATCGCTACTGCCCTGCCCAGCCGCCCTGGGTCCGGTCGCACACAGCACGACCGGGTGGGCTGGCCAATCACTGCTGCCCCGCCCAGCTGCCCCAGGTCGGGTCATACAGGGGATGCCCAGATGGAGGCCAGGCAGGCTGGCCGATCGCTGCTACACTGCTCGACTGCCCCGGGTTGGGTTGCACACGGATGGCTGCTGTCCCAGGTTGCAGATAGCAAGCCCAGATGGTGGCAGGGCAGGTGGGATGGGGCTGTCCCACCCCACCGCCCCGAGCCGCAAATAGCAGACCCAGATGGTGGCAGGGCAGGCAGAATGGTGCTGTCCTGCCCTGCCTGCAGTATGCAAATTAGCTGCCATCTTTGTTGGCGGTTAATTTGCATGTCGCACTGATTAGCCGATGGGAGGCGTAGCGAAGGTATGGTCAATTACCATGTTTGTCTATTATTAGATAGGATTATTTGCATAATTAATTCACTTCATTGTAATAATGGGGTGGTCATAATAATCTGTCTGGTCATAATAATCTGGCCACTCAGTGTATATGCATACATATATACATATATCTATCTATCTATATCTATCTATAATTAAAAATGAAAAGGAAGTTAAGGGAATAAAAACTATTTCTAATAAAGCAATTCATATGATTTAGAAATAGTCATATATATGCAAACATATATTGAATAGAAAAGTTGAATATCATGCAGTTGGTAAGTGAAAAGGTTACACACAAGATATTCAAGATGTAAAGAAAAAAATGCTCTTCCAAAATAATAGCTATGTTATCATATTTAATTAGGTAATTAACACACGTCGGCTGTAAAAAAAGAATCCTAAAATGAAGATAAGCAAAAAGCAAACTATAATCCTACTGTCTGAAATTACTACTGCTAACACTTAGCTGCATGGCCTTCTGGATTTTAAAATATGTTTCTAGCCTGGCCAGTGTGGCTCAGTGGTTGAGTGTCGACCCAGGAACCAGGAGGCCATGGTTCCTTTCCCATCAGGGCACATGTCCAGTTTGGGGCTCACTCAATCCCCAGTAGGGGGCATGCAGGAGGCAGCTGATCTATGATGTTTCCTCTCTTATCCCTCTATCCCTCTTCCTTCCTCTTTTTAAAAGCAAAAAAAAGTATTTAAAAATAAAATATGTTTCTATTTCTAAACAAGATAAGAAGTCATTTTATACAAAGCGTGGTAACCTGAATTTTTCACTCCTCAACAAACATATATAAACATTAGAGGCCCAGTGCACAAAATTCATGCACAGGTGGGGGTGTGTCCCTCAGCCCAGCCTGCACCCTTTCCAATCGGGGACCTAAACGGGCAGCCAGACATCCCTCTCACAATCCAGGACGCTGGCTCCCAACCACTCGCTTGCCTGCATGCCTGACTGACCCTAACCCAGTGGTTCTCAACTTCTGGCCCTTTAAATACAATTCCTCATGTTGTGACCCAACCATAAAATTATTTTCGTTGCTACTTCATAACTGTAATGTTGCTACTGTATGAATCATAATGTAAATATCTGATATGCAGGATGGTCTTAGGTGACCCCTGTGAAAGGGCCGTTGAACCGCCAAAGGGGTCATGACCCACAGGTTGAGAACTGCTGTCCTAACCGCTTCTGCCTGCCAGCCTGATCACCCCCTAACCACTCCCCTGTCAGCCTGATTGACACCTAACTGACCTCTCTGTAGGCCTGGGGACCCTACTGTCCTCCCCTGCAGTCCTGGTTGCCCCCCAACTGCCCTCCTCTGCTGGGCCGGTCACCCCTAACTGTCCTCCTTTGCCAGCCTAGTCACCCCTAACTGCCCTCCTCTGCTGGCCTGGTCACCCCCAACTGCTCTCCCCTGCTGGCCTGGTTGCCCCTAACTGAACTCCCCTACCAGCCTGATTGCTCCTAACTGCCCTCCCCTGCAGGCTTGGTCCCCCCCCCCAACTTCCCTCCCCTGCAGGCCTGAGTCCCCCCAGCTGCCCTCCCCTGCTTGCCTGATCGCCCACAACTGCCCTCCCGTGCAGACCCATCTTGTGGCAGCCATCTTGTGTCCACATGGGGACGGCCACCTTGTGTGTTGGCATGATGGTCAGTTTGCATATTATTCTTTTATTGGATAGGCTATTTCTGGAGTACTAAGTGCTCCTCTAATTTATCACTTTAAGTGATTGCATAGTATCTATCCCATTATAGGTCCCATAATTCCTTTACCTTCTACTGTTGGATATAAACACTGTTCCTTTTTTTTTTTTTTTTTTTTTTTTTTTGGTTATCATAAACATGATGACATTCTTATGCATATGTCTTTTCAATTGTTTTTCCAGAATAACTTTCTAGGAAGTGAAATTGTTGGGTCAAGGGGTATGTACATTTTTAAGACTAATACCTATTACCAAATTGCCCTCTAGAAAGGCTGTACCATTACATACCACCATTTCCCCACTCCTCACCCTCACTGTGCAGTAGCACTCTTTTTACTCTTTGCATTTAGTATTTTCCAATGTGAGTGTGCCCACCTTAGCTAGAAATGTGGGTTACAACGGCATCTTTTTCAGAAGTAGTTATGACACCTGCTGAAATCAGGCAGCTTTGAGTGGCCTAGTCGTTCTCGTTTGGGTTTGGGACATCAGTGCTTCTCAAATTTATACATGGTTGTTGTTTTTCAGTAAATACCTGCACGGCTTTCCACCCAAGGTTGGGAGCCCACAGATGCAAAGGGCAGGCGTCAGGCATGGATCTGGGCCATTTTATGAAGGGACTGGAGAGCCCATGGACTTTGGTATCCACAGGGGTCCTGGAGCCAGTCCCTCATGGATACCGAGGGTAAAGTTTTGGGTGCGTCAAAAGTTATATGCAGATTTTTTACTGTGGGAATCGGGATCAGCACCCCTAGCCCCTTACTTGGTTCAACTAGGCGCCTTCTAAATTCCCTCTCACTAGCACAGTTTTGAATATTGTCTTCCCTTCACCCCACAGGAGGGCACTCGGAAGTGAGGCTAACCCAGAAGCTGATGGTCAGGCAGCTGGTGACAGCTGCGTCCCCACAAGAAAGCACCCTGAAGGGGGACACTGCTCCTGGTAATGCCAGGCCATCTTTTCCCTTCCCAAAAGGAACAGATTTACCAAGACCCTAAGGCTAATTCAGCCATTAAAGGAACAAAGGGTGGGATAAGGGAGGAGGCTGACAGGAATGTTGCATCTGTAAATGCCGGGCCCAGAGCCCGCAGAAGGAAGCCAGCTCTCGGGGCAGGAGTCCCCACATCCTGGACAGTATTTCCCTGGTAATGGCTACTCGCTTCTGTTCTGTTTCCCCTCTGGATTTTCTGCAACATGGAAAGGGGGCAGGCACAGAACATGATGCTTCGTGCCTGAGCTGACTGAAGTGGGTGTTGAAAATGAAGCAGCACCGACAGACATTTCCTTATTGATGGGAATAATGTGACAGCGGCCGCTCCTGTTCCGTAGGAACATGACACGCGGCTATCCGCCCTGACAGAAGACGGACTTTAACGCTCCCAGGTCACGGTGTCTACCAAGACCACAGATGATTGATTCAGTTCCCTGTGGGTGGAAGACTCGGTGGCAGAGAACACGATAGGTAAACTTTGTTGAATAAGAGGATAAATGAATAAACTCTTCCCTGATTTTTAAAAAGAAAGAAAGACTGGACTAGCGTGACTTGTAACTGCTCCCCTCCCCCCCTCCCCGCCACCCCCCCCCCCCCGCAAAAAAAAACACAACAAAAACAAAAACAAAAAACCTTTTTCTCCTGCTTCTTTCCATGTACTAGTAGAGTTTAGTTTGTTCAAAAATTCTTGTACTCACTTTAATTTCCTGTAGCTTCCTGTAAACAAGTATTGTTTTACTCTTAAGTGGACTTTTTTTTTAAGTACCAAACTCCTTTGCTTTTCTCTGTTTCCAACAAATTCAGGAAGCTTTGGTTTCTTAAATGAGGCCTGAGCTAGGTATATTGAGCAACTCCAATCAAGGACGTCGGCCCACCTGCCAAATCTAATATCTAGTCCACATTAAAAAAAAAAAAAAAAAAAAGCAGCTGGCATCTTCCATGTTTAACATGTATGCTGCTGGGGGTTCCCCGGACCCACTGGCACGCTGCCCGCCTCGGAGCCCCTGGCTTCTTGCTGTTTGCCGTCTCTCGCTCTCCCATTTCGAGGTGCATTTCTCAGAGGAGCTGCTGCCCTAATTCCTCCTGCAGCTTGTCAGCCCGACCCAAGCAATAGACCCACAAGGAAACAAATCCCACCGTACTGGGTCCTGTTTGATCTGAAACCCACACCATCCAAGGTCACAGCTACATAAAGCTGGCTCCGCCGTTTTCTTGGGAAAATAAATTAGACAAGCACGCAGATAAAGGAGAAAGTGGACATGCAAGAGCTAACATGTTCGAGAGCCTTCAGTGTGGTCAGCAAGCTAAGCAAAGGGCCCTGGTTTCGTTGGCTTCTTCTCCTTTCTTCCTCAGTCTTTTACTCCCTGTTCTCCATTCACCCTGCAGCAAGACTAATGTTTTTCTCTCGATGAATACTTGCAAGGTGTTACTTTTCAATCAGGGATGGCTTTAGTTCATTGATATGTCGGGGTTTGGTTTCCCAGAAATTATAAGGTACACTTGAGATGGCAAACGCAAGGCCTGGGAGTCGCCTTGCTACAACCCATCAGCTGTGATGATATCAAGATTTATATACAGATTGTCAGGAGCCCGCATGTCGCATTTCATTTTTCCTGCTCCCTCCCTAAGAGAGGCTCCAGCAGGGACGGCGGCGTTATTATTCAAGCTTCCTGGACTCGCTCCAAATGCAGATTGCAACTACAATTCAAAGGGAAACTTATACCAGGTGCTAGGAAAGAGACCTTCCAGAGAACATTTTTTAATAAAAATTAACCTTTTCAGAGTTTAATTCCATTCTCTATACCCATAAATAGACCAGCTTTCAGGAACTAAAAACTAATCCTACAGTAATAACACAAAGCTCAGTTTCTCATTCCCTGCGATCATTAATATTGCTTTAAAAATCACGAGAAATCTCTTCGACGTCTTAAGCTTGGTAATTCATTTCTGTACACCGATTCAGGAAACCTCATTAATTCAGGTGGCCTTTTTGCAGTACATCTGAGGCACCCAAATATTTGGAATTTTTACCTTAGGTCAGAGATTAAGAAAAAATTAACTTCTCATTTTCAGAAAGGACTGAAGACTGTAGGGGAAAAAAAAATGCTTTTGACAGTAACCTGTGTATGTCATCTAATGTGCAAATAAAACAGGCTCACAGAATGGAAGAAGTAAAAACTACAAGGAAAGAAGAGAAAGGCTTTCTATAAATGGTGCTGGTATTAAAGAAAAAAAATCTTGTCACTTCCTTAACATTTTTTTCCCCTATAACCTAGTTTCAATATTCCAATCAAATGTCTGATGAAAGAACTTTGATTTGGGGGAGAAAAAAAAACCCTTAGAACACTGATGGGCACGCGCTGGTGCGATTATTTTACTGGACTCGACTCCCCACGCTCCGCTCTCCGCGGACCGAGCTGCCTGGCTTTCCACGGGGCTGGATGCACAATTATCCTCAAACAAGGGGACCTTCCAAGGCTGCTCAATAGGTATTTTCCGTTCTTCATTAGAACTCATAAATGTATAACCTGCACATAAACAAGTCACTCTACCTAATTAAATGGAATCTCTTCGTCTCTATTAAAAATTTAGAAGTGCTGCCCGAGTATAAACATGCCATCGGAGCGGGGGAGGGAGACTCTGCTAACATCCGTGAGTGACCAGCCCCATCTTCTTTCGGCAAAGCCATGTTAATCATAGTGCACGTGCACATAAATTTTTCTAATTACTTTGTTATCAGTAAGGATTGTTTAAACGTAAAGGATGTTCATTGCTGGCAATGATGCCCTCAGGTGTTATCTGTGTGCGAGGGAAACGCAGCCTGGACTCTAATTTCCTTCAGAGACCCCGCACGGCCTCCCCCCACTTTCTCTTTCCAATGCCCGCATCCCCGGGGAGGTAACACGCGTTTTCTCTGAGAGTTCTATCCAGATTGGAGAGTGGGTTGGTTTGGGTGGGTGGTTGTTTTTAATCACATATTTAGACTTAAAAATCCTTACAAGCATAATCCATACAAGCTCTAGTTTGGAAATGGACACATTCCTAAAATGTTTTGATTTTGTCTTGTTTATTTGGTTTTTAAAATATATATATATATATATTTTTTAATCCTCACCCGAGGATATTTTTCCAGTGATTTTTAGGGAGAGTGGAAGAGGGAGGGAAAGACAGAGAGAAACACTGATATGCGAGAAACACATAGATTGATTGCCTCCTGCATAAACCCAACCAGGGCCCAGGCCAGGGAGGAGCTGCAACTAGGTATGTGCCCTTGACCAGCATCAAACCCAAGACCCTTCAGTCCGCAGGCTAATGCTCTATGCACTGAGCCAAACCAGCGAGGGCTATTTGGCTTTTTGTTAAAGAAAGTAAAGGTTTGTAAATTCTTCCCCTTTTTGGAAGTTAATGTAGGAATGATGCAGGACCATTATAATGGGTTCTTTCCCCAGCTAATCAAAGTAGTTTAACTTGTACTCAGGATTCACTTCCAAGGATACCAACATTCTTTTTAAGAATCTCGTTTCATGATGTTTAAAACAATATTTGTGACATTGAGCTTTATATCGTAAGACCAGCCAGAAATAGTAGCATGTAAATGTTTGAGAAGGATGTAGATTTATTTTTTTTTTTTTTGAGCTGTGAGGTGTTTTGTTAGAGCGCCCTCCTGTGGTCATTTGTCATCAACACAATTTCTGTTCCACATTTTTTCTAAAAGGAACATTTGACAATCCTCAATAGCATAACTTTGGCAAAGCTAAGCTGCAATTCGTGGTCGAACTTTCTAGTACCTTCTTGAATTTTTGCTCCTCTCCTCTTCTCCAGGAAAACCTTAAATTGCATTCACTCAAGCAAACAGGAATGTATGAGAGTTCTTAAATGAGTGAGAGCTCTTAAAATATGTACTACACTAAAACACAGATGCAAAGTAGTGTTCCGTAGTGATTGGGGAACATAGAGAGTCTTCTTCGTGCATTAACACCCATCCTCGAAGGCCCTTCAGCTGCCCTTGGGAGGAAGCGCTTCTCTCCCCTCATCAGCACCGCTGTCGGACAGCGACAGGCTGAGTCTGATGTAGCAGCTGCAGGCTGGGAGGATCGCGTCACCCATCACTGCCTGAGCGGTCTCAAAATGCTGATGCTGCCTGCACCCGACGGCAAGGAGAACAAACATCCCCACTGGAGCAAGGGCCCAGCTGCTTCCGTCCAGTGGAAGTGATTCTTTTCTCTGGTACCCCCCTCCCATAGGGCGACAGGAATTCAAAGCGGGGATACAAATATTGAAGGGAGTAAGTACAATGATGCATTTCCATAATTTGTTAACGATTAAATATAAACTATTTATATGGCTTCAGAATGCTCTACCTAGAAGCTTCACTGAAACTAAGAATCTCTGCCCTAGCCAGTTTGCCTCCGTGATTAAAGCGCCGGCCCACTCTAACCACCAAGGGGTTGCAGACTCGATCCCCAGCCCTGGTCGGGGCACATCCAGGAGGCAACCAATCGATGTGTCTCTCTCACATCGATGTTTCTCTCTTGTCATCTCTCCCCCTCCCTTCCACTCTGTCTAAAAATCAATGGGGAAAATGTCCTCAAGTGAGGATTAACAACAACAACAACAAAGAATCTTTGTGATAAATCCTGCCTTTGGCCGGAAAACCTGAGTTAAAAAGGATTGAGAAATGAGGCTTTCTGCTTGATAAACAAATTTCAGGTCTTGAAGGGGCCTTGGAACTTATACATTTCAAACCTGTCGTTTTATAGGCAAACAAACAAAAACAACGGAGTGTGGGGGGTTGCCCAAGATCTCATGGTAAAAAACAAACAAACAAAAAATTTTAAAAAAACAACAGCAACAACAGCAAACCTGGGCAGAGAAGGGAGTCTCTCGGCCATAACCAGCATGACCTCCTGGGCTCCATCTTGTCAAACTGCTCCCTGGCATCCAGCCCCCATCCTGGCCCTAGTCTACAATCTGTCTCTACGGCCCCCGAACGGCTATTCAAACTATTCTGCTACAGATTCTTGCCTCACAATGGCAAATACATGACAACTCTATTCTTTAAGTCACTAGCAACAACTGAAAACCACAACCAAACTCGATATACGCTAAATAGAAAACAACCTCCCTGGAAATTTCTGGAATTCCTATTACACATAAGCTCGTGTATTGTATGGCTTCTAAGCCAAAGTTCTTTTGCAAAATGGAATTAGAGGACATAAGGGAACTGATATCTGCCTTTTTTAAAACTTATAAATGCCGATATTGGTACCCTCCATGACTGACTTTAAATGTTATTAGGAAGTTCCTTTTAGTCATTTATGAATATAATAGCCCATAGGCTGATCACTGAGGTAAAAGAACTAAAGCGAGGCCTGTGACCCGTTGCGTTCAGCTGATACATGCGGATGTGTACATAGCAGAAAGATTCTCAGGGGTTGATGGACTTGCACCAGGATCTGATGTGGTTGTGGCAGTAATAGAGATGCCCACAAGATGGCACTATTCTTTTTTTAATTTAATTTTTTTTTTTTGTTTAGGAATGCATTTTTTTTCCTTTTTATTTCCTATTTTTACTTTTTATTGTTATTGAGGTGACATTGGTTAATAAAATTATATAGGTTTCAGGTGCACAATTCTACAATACATCATCTGTGTATTGTGTTGTCTGTTTATCACCCAAAGTCAAGTTTCCTTCCATCACCATTTATCTCCCCACAAAATACCCTCTTCTACTCCCCCTGTCCCTTTTCCTCAGGTGATCACCATACTGTTGTCTGTGTCTATGAGGTTTTTTTATGTTTGTTTGTTTTTTCTTAATCCCTTCATCTTTTTCACCCAGCCCCATAACCTCCTCCCCTCTGACAGCTGTCAGACTGTTCTCTATGAGTCTGTTTCTATTGTGTTTACTAGTTTATTCTGTTCATTACATTGTACATATGAATGAAATCATATAGTAATTGTCTTTCCCTGACTGGCTTATTTCACTTAGCATAATGCTCTCTGGGTCCATCCATGCTGTCCCAAAGGGTAAGATTTCTTTCTTTTTTATGGCTGAGTAGCATTTTATGGTGTAAATGTACCATGGTTTTTTATGCATTCATCTACCGATGGGTACTTGGGCACTTCCAAATCTTCCTATTGTAAATAACACTGCAATGTACACAGAGTGCATGTATTCTTTCAAATCAGTGTTTTGGGGGATAAATTCCAAGAAGTGGAATCACTGGGTTATAAAGCAGTTCCATTTTTAATTTTTTAAAGTAACTCCATACTGCTTCCCACAGTGGCTGCACCAATCTGCATTCCCACCAGCAGTGCACAAGGGTTCCCTGTCCTCCACGTCTTCAGCAACACTTGTTTGCTGAGTTATTGATGATAGCCACTCTGACAGATGTGAGGTGCTATCTCCTGGTGGCTTTAATTTGCATTTCTCTGAAGATTAGTGACATTGAGCATTTTTTCATATTTCTATTAGACATATGTATGTCCTCTTTGAGAAGTGTCTATTCAGGTCCTTTGCCCATTTTTAAATTGTGTTTTTTATGTTGAGTTTTACAAGTCTTTATAAATTTTGGATATTAACACCTTATCAGATGTATCGGCAAATATATTCTCCCATGCAGTTGTCTTTTCATTTTGTTTATGGTTTCCTTTGCTGTGAAAAAACTTTTTAGTTTATTTTTTGTTTGTTTGTTTGTTTGTTTGTTTCCCTTGCCCAAGGAGCTATATCAGAAAAAATATTGCTGTGAGAAATGTCTGAGATTTTACTGCCTATGTTTTCTCCTAGGAGTTTTATGGTTTCAAGCCTATCATTTAAGTCTTTAATCCACTTTGAATTTATTCTTTTGTATGGTGTAAAAGGTAGTCTAGTTTCATTTTTTTGCATGTATCTGTCCTGTTTTCCCAACACCATGTATTGAATAGACTATCTTTACCCCATTGTATGTTCTTTCCTTCTTTGTAAATATTACTTGACCATAAAGGTATGGGTTTATTTATGGGCTCTCTATTCTGTTCCATTTATCTATATGTCTATTTCTATGCCAGTACCATACTGTTTTGATTACTGTGACCTTGTAGTATAGTTTGATTTCAAGTAGCGTGATTTCTCCAACTTGGTTCTTCTCTCAAGATTACTGAGGTTATTTGGGATCTTTTGTGCTTCCATTTAAATTTCTGGAATAATTGTTCTAGTTCTGTAAAATACTCCATTGATATCTTAATATGAATTGCATTGAGTCTATAGATTGCTTTGGGTAATATGGACATTTTAATGATGTTAATTCTTCCTATATATGAACATGGTATATTCTTCCACTTATTTGTATCTTCTTCAATTTCTTTCTTCGGTGTCTTATAATTTTCTGAGTACAGGTCTTTCACATCCTTGGTTAAATTTATTCCTAGGTGTTTTATTTTTTGATGCAACTGTAAGTGGGATTGTTGTCTTACTTTCCCATTCTGATAGTTCATTATTGGTGCATAAAAATGCAACTGATTTCTGGATATTTATTTTGTATCCTGCTACTTTACTGAATTCATTTATCAGTTCTAGTAGGTTTTTTTTGGTGGAATCTTCAGAGTTCTCTACATACAGTATCATGTCATCAGCAAATAATGGCAGTTTTACTTCTTCCTTTACAATTTGGATGCCTTTTATTTCTTCATGTTGTCCAATTGCTATGGCTAGGACTTCCAGTACTATGTTGAATAAGAGTGGTAAAAGCAGACATCCCTGTCTTATTTGCAATCTTAAGGGAAATAAATGCCTGTAGATTTTGCCAACCGAGTATAATATATGGCCTTTATTCCACTGAGGTATGTTCCCTGTAGTCCCACTTTGTTGAGAGTTTTTATCATAAACAGGTGCTGGATTTTATCAAATGCTTTTTCTGCATCTGTTGCTGTGGTCATGTGGTTTTATCCTTCATTTTGTTTATGTGATGTATCACGTTTATTGGTTTGTGAATATTGTACCAACCTTGCATCCCTGGAATAAATCACACTTGGTCATGGTGTATGAGCTTTTTTAATATATTGGTGGATTTGGTTTGCTAATATTTTGTTGAGGATTCACACCTATGTTCATCAAGGATATTGGCCTATAATTTTCTTTCTTTGTATTTTCTTTATCTGGATTTGGAATTAGAATAATTCCGACCTCATAAAATGAGTTTGGGAGTCTTTCCTCCTCTTGAATTTTTTGGAATAGTTTGAGAAGGATATATGTTATTTCATCTCTGAATGCTTGGTAAAACTCACCTGTGAAGCCAGCTCGTCAGCAGTTCTGTTTGTTGGCAGTTTTTAATTACTGCTTCAGTTTTACTAGCTGTAACCTGTCCAAATCTATGATTCTTCCCAATTCAGTTTTGGAAGATTGGATGTTTCTAGGAACTTCACCAATTTGTCCAGATTGTCCAATTTGTTGGCATATAGTTACTTATAATATTTTAAATAATCCTTTCTATTCCTTTGCTGTCAGTTGTTACTTCTCTTTCATTCCCGATTATAGTTATTTGGGTCCCCCCCGCCCCCTCTCTCTCTTTTTGTTTGTTTGTTTGTTTTTTGTGATGAGTCTGGTTAAAGGTTTCTTGATTTTGTTAATCTTTTCAAAAAACCAGCTCTTGGTTTCATTAATCTTTTTTAATTTTTTAAATGTTTTTATTGTTTAAAGTATTACAGATAGTAGTACATGTCTCCTTTTTTTGCCCCCCTTCCTTGACCTTTTTTTACTCTATTTTGTTTATTTCTGCACTGGTCTTTATTATTTTCTTTTTTCTATTTACTTTGGGCTTTGTTTGTTACTATGCTTTAATTTTAATTCATTGCAAGCAAACAAACCAACAAAAACAGTAGTGATTTTCACACAGTCCAGAATAAATGGGGTTGTGAAATATATAGCTGATTTAATATACTGTCATGTTTAATGTTGTAACATATGCCACAGTAATGAAAATTTGCCCCCTACCACCCCAAGGACTAGGCGTATAACATGGAGAGCTTCAGCTTGACTCTCCCAGGCCTTGGGAGAAAGTGTGTGTGTGTGTGTGTGTGTGTGTGTGTGTGTGTGTGTGTGTGTATACTGCATGATTCTATGCTTTTCCTAAAAGGTGAATTCTGTCTAAAACATTTGCTCCTTAGTTTCTCTCCTGTCTTAAGAGTTTTCTATCTTCAAGGCCAAAGTCGACACTCTCTAACCAATGCCCCTTCCTCCATAAATTCCCTCCTGAAGGGACTTTACTGTCTTTGTCTTTTGTGGATGTATGCGCACGTGCACACACACGCACACACATACACACACACACACAGCAGTTCCTCTCCTGTGCTATAGACAAAACAAAATCTTTGTAGTTCTCTTTAGTCAGCAGCTGATAACATCTGGTTACGCAGAAAGATGGGTAAAAACAATACATGGAGTTTATGAGAAGACCTCAGTGACTGAGGCCAGCGTTCTCAAAGCTTGCTTCCATAGCACTCCTGTTCCACAAACTGAACAGAAATATTGGGCTAATGAAAAAAATAAATGCTGACTTTTCAACATATGGTGCTGGAACAATTGAATGTCCATATGTGGAAAAGATGAACCTAGACACAGACATTACACCTTAAACAAAACTTAGCTCAGAATGGATGGTAGTCCTAAATGTAAAATGGAAAACAATAAAAAATTTCTTGAAGAAAACAGAAAATCTGTATGACCTTGGTTTTGTTGATGAGCTTTAAAATACAACACCAATAGCATCATCTGTGAAAGAAAAAGTAAGTTGGTAAGTTGGGCTTCATTAAAGTTAAAATATTTGCTCTGTGAAAGACACTGTTAAGAGAATGAAAAGACAAGGCACAGACTAAAAGAAAATACAGGATGGATGGGGCAAAATTAGGTTTATAGTTGTTTGTTTGAAAAATATTACAATAATTAATAAGTAATAATACAAAAATAAACTCTGCGTTTTGTCTTCTCACAACTGTAAACCTATGTTTACCCCACCCTGTATTTGCAGAACACATAGCTGATAAAGGGCTTACATATAAAATATGAGAGAACCCTTTAGTGGAGTGATCATGTTATAAGGTATATAAATCTCTAGTTGCTATGTTGTACATATTTTATGTCGATTGTAATTGAAAAATAAATTTATAATAAAGAACATACACAAAAAAGAACTATTAAAAGTCAACAATAAAAACACACAAACAGAATGCAAAGGGAGCAAAAGATCTGAACAGACATCTCAACAAATAAGATATACAGATGGCAAATAAGTATATGAAAAGCTGCTCAACATCATTTGTCATTAGAGAACTACAAATGAAAACAACAATGAGATACCACTATACAACTGTTAGAATGACTATATCCAGAAAAACTGACACCACCAAATGCTGGCACGGATGCAGAGTAGTGGGAGCATTCATTCATTGCTAATGGGAATGCAAAATGGTACAGCCACTTTGAAAGACAGTTTGGCAGTTTCTTACAAAACTAAACAGTCTTACCATATGAGTCAGCAATTGTACTCCTCTGTATTTATCCAAATGAGCTGCAACTTATGTCCCCACAAAAATCTGCAGAGACTTTTATAACAGTTTTATTCCTAGTTGCCAAAACTAGGAGCAGCCAGCATGTCCTTTATTGGTGAATGGATAAACAAACTGGTTCATCCAGACAATGGAATACTACCCAGTGATAAAAAGAAACAAGCTATCAAGCCAGTGAAAGACATGGATGAATCTTAAATGCATATTGTTAAATGAAAGATGCCAGTCTGTAAAAGCTGCCTATTGTGTGGTTCCAATTATTAACATTCCGGAAAGGCAAAACTGTAAAGCTAACAAACAAATCAGTGGTTGCCAGGAGTTAGGGGGATGGGGTTGAATAGATGAAGTGCAATGGATTTGGGGATGGAGAAACTATTCTGTATGATACTGTAAATTATATATATCACACATGTCAGAATGGCTATCATCAATAAATATACATATATGTGTGTGTATAATATATATATACTAGAGGCCCGGTGCACAAAAATGTGTGCACTCGGGGGGGGGGGATCCCTCAGCCTGGCCTGTGCCCTCTCGCAGTCTGGGACACCTTGGGAGATAACGACCTGCTGGCTTAGGCCTGCTCCCAGGTGGCAGAGGGCAGGCCCAATCCCTAGGTGCAGCCCCTGGTCAGGCTCAGAGCAGGGCTGATTGGGGAGTTGGGGCGCTGCCCCCTGTCATGCACAGAGCAGGGCGGATTGGGAGGTTGCTACACCATCCTCAGTCATGCTCAGGGTAGGGCCGATTGGGGGGTTGGGGCACCGCCCCCTGTCACACCCAAGGCAGGGTCCATGGGGAGGTTGCAGTGCCACCCCCTGTCATGCACAGAGCAGGGCCAATCAGGGGCTTGGGGAGCTCCCCCCTGTCACACACAGAGCAGGGCCCATCAGGGGCTTGGGGAGCTCCCCCCTTTCACTCACAGAGTAGGGCCAATAGGAGAGTTGGGGCACCGCCCCCTGTCACACACAGAGCAGGGCTGATCAGGGGGTTAGGGCGCCGCCCTCTATCAGGCATAGAGCAGGGCGAATCAGGGGGTTGGGGTGCCTTCCCCTGTCACGAACAGAGCAGGGCAGATAGGGAGGTTGTGGCCCCACCCCCTGTCACACACAGAGCCACAGGGCGATCAGGGGGTTTGGGCGCTGCCCCCTGTCATGCTGATCCCGGTGCTGGGAGGCATATTGCCCTTTTACTATATAGGATAGAGGCCTGGTGCACGGGTGGGGGCCGGCTGGGTTTCCCTGAAGGGTGTCCTGGATCAGGGTGGGGGGTCCCCACTGGGGTGCCTGGCCAGTCTGGGTGAGGGGATAAAAACAGCCCTCAGCCCCTCACCCAGACTGGCCAGGCACCCCAGTGGGGACCCCCACCCTGAAGGGTGTGTGACCAGCTGCAAACAGCCATCATCCCCTCTCCCAGGCTGGCCAGGCACCCCAGTGGGGAACCCCACCCTGATCCAGGACACCCTTCAGGGCAACCCAGCCGGCCCCCACCCGTGCACCAGGCCTCTATCCTATATAGTAAAAGGGCAATATGCCTCCCGGCACCGGGATCAGCGTGACAGGGGGCAGCGCCCAAACCCCCTGATCGCCCTGTGGCTCTGTGTGTGACAGGGGGTGGGGCCACAACCTCCCTATCCGCCCTGCTCTGTTCGTGACAGGGGAAGGCACCCCAACCCCCTGATCAGCCCTGCTCTGTGCCTGATAGGGGGGAGCTCCCCAACCCCCTGATCGCCCTGCGGCTCTGTGTGTGACAGGGTGTGGCGCCCCAACCCCCGCCCCCCACGGGCCCTGCTCTGTGTGTGATGGGTTAGAACCATAACCTCCCCATCGGCCCTGCCCTGAGTGTGACAGTGGCGGCACCCCAACCCCCTGATTGGCCCTGCTCTGTGGATGATAGAGGGCAGTGCCCCAACCGCCCCCCACGGGCCCTGCTTCGTGTGTGACGGGGTAGAGCCATAACCTCCCCATCGGCCCTGCCCTAAGTGTGACAGGGTGTGGCACCCCAACCCCCTGATTCGCCCTGCTCTGTGTGTGACAGGGGGCAGTGCCCCAACTCCCCTATCGGCCCTACTCTGTGAGTGACAGGGGGGAGCTCCCCAACCCCCTGATCGACCCTGCTCTGTACGTGACAGGGTACGGAGCCCCAACCCCCCTGATGGGCCCTGCTCTGTGAGTGACAGGGGGCAGCGCCCCAACCCCTGATTGGCCCTGCTCTGTATGTGACAGGGGGTTGTGCCGCAACCTCCCCATCGACCCTGCCTTGAGTGTGACAGGCGGCAGTGCCCCAACCCCCGAATCGGCCCTACCCTGAGCATGACTGAGGGTGGCATCACAACCTCCCGATCTGCCCTGCTCTGTGCATGACAGGGGGCGGCACCCCAACTCCCCAATCAGCCCTGCTCTGAGCCCGACCAGGGGCTGCACCTAGGGATTGGGCCTGCCCTCTGCCACCTGGGAGCAGGCCTAAGCCAGCAGGTCGTTATCTCCCGAGCATTCCCAGACTGTGAGAGGGCACAGGCTGGGCTGAGGGACCCCCCTCCCCCCTGAGTGCACAAATTTTTGTGCACTGGGCCTCTAGTGTATATATATGGAAAGGGGAATCCCAGGATGGCATACAAAATATGACAACCCAACTGTATTACAAATAGTATACGGAAGGCAGTAGGTGAAAATGGTGCTGATCTAAGCATCATTGCAAAGGAATAGAATCTCTCACACCAAAGGGAACATGAACTGCTTGTAGTGTTGAACTCGAGTTGATAAGGTTGCTTCCTTGGAGATACAGGTTAGCACGGGTATTGCTATACATGTGTACTGGAATTGAGCAAGTAAGCAATGGGTAGCAAATGGCAGGACCCAGGTTTCTCACTGTTGGAGTGGGAATTCACAGATAAACAGGAGAGGAAGCTAGAGTGATCCAATAATGGATAGAGTTGGAGATCTCAGTATGAACTCATGTTTAACCTAATATAGACATAGGTGGTTATGTAGGGACAATTTTATAGATATGTGTACACACATAGGTTAGCATACACATACATATGTCCCTGTTCCTCCAGCTGATAGGACCTAGAAGCAATGACATCCCAGCAGCAAGGAGCAGATTTTTAATGCTGTCCTCCAGGGAAAGGAATTAAGGCTTCTTAGAGAAATGTCAGGTTCAAAGACTGGGACAGGAGATATACAAGATCGACTTGAAGCATCTTGTAGCACCAGGAAGTAGGGATGTATGAAAAATATATACATCTAAGTTGATGCATCAAAGGGACACAGGATCCAACTGAAAGAGCTCCCAGTGGCTGGGACAAATTGTGTAACAAAATAAAATGGTGCAGGCATAAACACAGACATGTAGATCAATGGGACAGAATAGAGAGCCCAGAAATAAACCCACTGCTTTACAGTCAATATTTGACAAAGGAGGCAGAAACATACAATGGGCTAAAGACAGCCTATTCAATAGATGGTGTTGGGAAAATTGGACAGTTACATGCAAAAAAGAAAGAAAGAAAGAAATTAGACCATCTTTTTACACTGCACACAAGAATAAACTCAAAATGGTTTAAATGTTAGACTCAAAACCATAAAAACCCTAGAAGAAAACATAGGCAATAAAATCTCAGTATTTTTTCTGATATATCTCCTTGGGCAAGGGAAACAAAAGAAAAAAAATAAACTAATGGGACTACATCAAACTAAAACGTTTTTGCACAGCAGAGGAAACCATCAACAAAGTGAAAAGACAACCCGCTGAATGGGAGAACATATTTGCCTATACATCTGATACGAGCTTAATATCCAAAATTTATAAAGAGCTCATAAAAGGCAACATAAAAAACGATCCAACTTATAAATGGACAAAAGACCTGAATAGACATTTCTCCAGAGGACATACAGATGGCCAATAGACATTAGAAAAGATTCTCAACATCACTAATCATCAGAGAAATGCAAATTGAAATCACAATGAGTTATCACCTCACACATGTCAGAATGGCTATCATCAATAAATCAACAAATAACAAATGTTGGTGAGGGTGTGGAGAAAAGGAAGCCCTTGTACACTGTTGGTGGGAATGCAGATTGGTGCAGCCAGTATGGAGTGACCTCAAAAAATTACAAATGAAACCGCCTTATGACCCAGTGATTCCACTTCTGGGAATATATCGCCAGAAACACTGATTTGAAAGAATATATGCACCCCTATGTTCATTGCAGTGTTATTTACAATAGCCAATATTTGGAAGCAGCCCAAGTATCCATCAGTAGATGAGTGGATAAAAAAGCCATGGTAGAAAGCCCACTGCATGGGAGAACGTATTTGCCAATGTTATCACTGATAAGCGTTTAATCTCCAACTTTTACAGGGGACGCATACAATTTAACAATAGAAAGATAAACAACCCAATCAAAAAATGGGCAATGGACCTAAATATATACTTTTCAAAAGAGGACATAAGGAAGGCCAAGAGACATATGAAAACATGCTCAAAGTCACTAATCATCCGAGAGATGCAAATCAAAATGACAATGCGTACCATCTCACACCTGTCAGAATGGCTATCATCAACAAATCAACAAACGACAAGTGCTGGCAAGGATGCAGAGAAAAAGGAACCCTCGTGCACTGCTGGTGGGAATGCAGACTGGTGCAGCCACTATGGAAGGCAGTATGGAGTTTCCTCAAAAAGTTAAAAATGGAACTCCCATTTGACCCAGTGATCCCACTTCTAGGAATATATCCCAAGAAACCAGAAACACCAGTCAGAAAGGATATATGCATCCAGCACAATTCATACCAGCACAATCTACCATAGCTAAGATTTGGAAACAGCATAAGTGTCCATCAGCAGATGAATAGATTAGAAAATGTGGTACATCTACACAATGGAATACTATGCTGCTGTAAAAAAGAAGAAATTCTTACCATTTGCAACAGAATGGATGGAACTGGAGAGCATTATGCTAAGTGAAATAAGCCAGTCAATGAAAGAAAAATACCACATGATCTCATTCATTTATGGATAATAAAGACCATTATAAACTGATGAGCAAAAATAGATATAGAGGCAGAGCAGCATCAAACAGATTGTCAAACTACAGTGAGAAGGCTGGGGAGGGTTGATGGGTGGGGGGGGGGGGTAAGAGATCAACCAAAGGACTTGTATGAATGCATATAAGCATAACCAATGGACACAAGACACTGGGGGTTAGGAGAGGCCGGGGGAAGGCCAAGGGGGGAATAAAAAGGAGACATATGTACTACTCTTTGTAATATTTTAAGCAATAAAACAAAACAAAAATAAAGGGACAACTGGGTGTGGGGAATATAGGAACTCTCTGTACCAAATTCACAATGATTTTGTAAATCTAAAAACTATTATAAAATTAAACTAAACTGTTTAAGGGATGTTGATAGTCTTTTACCAGTTCACATACACACAATTGGTGGACACATTTTTCTTCCATTTTTTTAAATTAAAATTCTGATGCTGAACCAGTAGAGTGAGCTGATTATTAACAAAGGTGTTGGAGTAAGAGATATGGGTTCTGCCCCTTACTAGCTGTATGACTTTGGGAAGGTGCTTAACCTTGCTGAGCCTCAGTTCTCTCATCAGTCAAATGGGCTCATGATACCTACTTCCTAGGTATGCCTTCATAGGTAATAATTCATAGGAATTAAACATCATAATGTATGTCAGGCATTTAACACAGTGCCCATACTAGCTAGAATGTTATTTGATAGTTAGTATGGACTGATTGACAAAGCAAATGTCCTGGTAGTAAATAGATTTAAGAAGAAAAACTCAGAATCTATAAAATCTCTACCTTGAGTCCTTTATTGTAGATGAGAGAATGATAAAGTCTTAATCTTAACCCATCAAGCACCAACATCAATTCCAGAAAAAATATTCACACAGATATTTACTCCAGATTCAACCGATACATTATAACTAACAGAAAGCCTTTCTAGTTCGAGAAATTTGGGGTTTCTTCTCTAATCTACTCAATCTGACTCTGGGGCTCAGCCCATACAAATGAGATTTTAGTCTCTGGCTCTGGGTGCACCCTGGAAAAGGTGCCCTCTCTCCCTTCTCCCCACCGTACCCCTGTGCTTCTTTCTCTCTGCCTTTTTTCTTTTTTTGCTCCTTCATTGCCACCCCCCTCCCCAAACCCTCCATGCCTCTCCTTTATTATGCATGGAGTGGGCATTCTCTGCTCTGTCTTCAACTCCTAAAAATACAGAAGATGGAGAAGACTAAACGACCACCAAACCTTATGCCCAGAATAGGTTAACTCCCACCAGCACACCTCCTTATGTTACTAGAGGCCCGGTGCACAAAATTCGTGCACTTGGGGGGGGTGTCCCTCAGCCCTGCCTGCCCCCTCTCACAGTCCGAGACCCCTCGGGGGATGTCCGACTGCTGTGGAGGTGGGAGAGGGTCCTGCCACTGCGGCTGTGCTCGCCAGCTTTGAGCCGGGCTTCTGGCTGAGCAGCGCTCCCCCTGTGGGAGCGCACTGATCACCAAGAGGCAGCTCCTATGTTAAACGTCTGCCCCATGGTGGTCAGTACTCATTATAAAGTGACCAGTCATTCTGTTTGGTCGATTTGCATAATAGCCTTTTATTATATAGGATTAGGCTAACAGGGGAGTCTCACCCACTCAGCAAGGGCCAGTCTCCAGGAAAAGAGGTGAGGAGAGGTGCAAAAAGGATCAGGACTATACACGTCATTTCCTAGACATATTTTTTGCATATGTGTTTGAGGCATGGAGGCTATACTTGTATGATTATAAAATTTGCCATCAATAAAACTGCTCCTGGCTTATACTGTAAATATAAAATGGATCATTATTCTGAGATGTCTCTTGCAGGGACTTGGCTACAGGACCAAAGGTGAGAAGCACTGCCTACTAGTAAGTCTCACCATGTTGGTTTAAAATGTCCAAAAGCCTTCCTGGCCTTTCCCATATTTTCTGATCTTGTGGGACCAAAACTCCTCTGAATCTAGGCAGCTTGGTATTTCCTACAGTTTTTACTACCATCATTACATTGCAGTAATTGTCACACAGTTCCAGGAAGTGAGCCATTAACTCTTCTCCCTAAAGTAACTGGTTTCTGTTAGGTCATCAAATTAAACAATTGGCCTGGCTGGATGGCTCAGTTGGTTGGAGCATCGTCCCATATACCAAAAGGTCATGGGTTCAGTTCCCAGCCAGGGCACATACCTAGGTTTCAGGTTTGATCCCTGATCCCTGGACTCATGCAGAAGGCAACTGATCAATGTTTTTCTCTCACATCTCTCTCTCACACATCTCTCTCTCTCTCACTCTTCCTCTCTCTCTCTCACTCTAAAAATCAATAAAAACACATCCTCAATTGAGGATTAAAAAAATGTAAACAATTTTCAAGAACAGGAGGGAATGCCATCCATGATGAAACATTATTTCCTACCCATAATAAAAATATCCTGTTTCACAGCCAAGAAGATGAATGACATCAGCTGTGAAATAAAATCAAGGACACCCACACTAAGAACCAAACCCTGTATGTTTCCCTCATGGGCCTACAAAGTCAGGTCCTGTGAGCCACTGACAGACAGGAAGGAGTGGGAGGCACCTCCCAGGTTATTGAGAACTAAGCCAAGAGAACCAGGGAGGCCAATTCCCAAATGGAAGCAGGCCATAGGAGGACAAGCTACATGGGGCTCTTGAGACTACTGTCCACTACCCTCTGCAAACACCACACAGTGGGAACGGTGTCTCCTTGGTCCCTGAGAGCCAGCTTTCTAATGCTACTATACAATATTACTTACTTACATATTACCTATCAGATTATATATGGAACATATTTATTTGATGTATCAAATGTTGCCACTATACTAAGGACTGTGTTAGAGACATTACATGAATTATCTCTTTTAATCCTCACAACAATGTTATCCTATATAATAAAAGGCTAATATGCAAATCGACCAAATGGTGGCACGACCGGTCGCTATGATGCGTACTGACCACCAGGGGGCAGACGCTCAATGCAGGAGCTTCCCCCTGGTTGTAAGTGGGCTCCCCCAGGGGGACTGGGGCAGGGGGACTGGGGCCTAAGCCCTCAGTTAGACATTCCCCAATGGCTCTCTGACTAGGAGAGGGTACAGGCTGGGCTGAGGGACCTCCCCCCCCCGCCCCTTGCCCAGTGCACAAATCTCATGCACCAGGCCTCTAAGAAGGTAAATAATCTTATTCCCAGGGCACACTGTCTGGGGAGACTCCAGGCAAAAAATTCAACCTAAGTGGAACTTGCAGGCTCGCAGTGGGGTTCAAGGGAAACACACCAGTGCTGGGGTGAGCCCATCATCCTCACTGTCCCATGGCCCTCTCACCTTGCAGCAGCACAGCTGGACCCCCACACAGGCAAACCCCTGGGCACCCTCAAATCTGTAGTCTTTATTTGGGGGAGAATGGGGTATGACTGAGTGAGGTCACTCCTCTCTGAGCAGGAGCCCTCACACACTCCTGATACCTGCGCCAGAGTTCCATTAGCAAAGACATCAGAAGTACTAGCATAGGAGGGACCCATCTGACCTGGCCCCTCCTGACCCATGTGATCTTACCCTCAGTTTCCAGTTATGCTGCGCGTTTTTGTTAGCCTCACACCCCACTCAACCTTCTGGCCCCGCTGCAGGGGCAACGAGCGTGCGGGGCGAGAAAGGGGGCTGAGCCTGCCGTGGGCTGGGTGTGCGGGCTCCACTGCGTCCTCCCTGGCCTTCAGGGCCTGGGTCCCACCCCTCGGTGCAGTGGCGGCTGCGCAGGGAGGAGGGTGCTGAGGAGGTGCCAGCATCGCGCTTACATCACTGCCTGCCTGCCCTCCATCGGCTTCCTCAAACCAGGATATGAGCCCCTGCACTCGGAATCTCCTGAGCACTGAGTGCCTGTAAGCCCCACTTCCCCGGAGAAGACTGAAACCCAGAGACCCCGCATCAGCCAGAGCAGGAAACCAGTGCTGGGCCTCAGCCAAGGCCCGCCTAGCAGCTTACCAGGAGGGTGGCGGAGCTGAAACCCTCCTTCCGGTCCTCCCCCCTCCCCCCACGCTCCACCCCCCACCCCCCACCCCCACCCCCGAAGTGCCAAGCATGCGCGTCCAGGTGCGAGGTCCTACCACCTGCTCAGCTCGGCCCTGCCCACCTGTTCAGCTCGGCCCTGCTGGATGCTCCGGCGGCCCTCTGAGGCCTGCACCAGCCTCCTGCACCACACACGGGTCCCGGGAAGAAGCCGCACAGCTGACATGAGCTCCCACTTTAAAGAAGCAATGCATGTCACTGCCTGTGGCAGGGAACAGGAGGCAAGGTCCTGGTCTACTGCGAGCCGGGATCTCCCGCTTGCCAGCCGACCAGCTGCATGAAGACCGAGCAGTTCTGAGGGAGACCTTGCAGCAGAGGAGCTGTGTGTGATCTCGCCGGGCTGTGGCTTCCCGGTCGGCCCCTGCAG
Organism: Myotis daubentonii; assembly: GCF_963259705.1. Classification (NCBI taxonomy): domain Eukaryota; kingdom Metazoa; phylum Chordata; class Mammalia; order Chiroptera; family Vespertilionidae; genus Myotis; species Myotis daubentonii. The sequence goes on along the minus strand of NC_081840.1, from coordinate 50,050,321 downwards.
TGTGAATTTCAGACCCTGCCTCCCACGCCCACCCCTGGGCTCCCTCCTGCCAGGAGGAGGCAGCCAGCTCTGCCTTTCCAGCCCATCTCAGACACTGAACCCTGGTGCACAGGGTTCCTGCTGCACATTCCCAACCTGGGCGCTGGCACCGGTGCCCACCCACTCCAAGGTCTCAGAGCTCAGCAGGCAGAGCTCACTGCTTCCCAGAGGAGTACAGAGCCCATCAGCGCCCAGGAGCAGTGGGAGACACGCTGGTTAAATATTCCATGCTCAGGCCAGCGTCAGTCTGAAACCAGGACCAGGCCAGGCCAGGCCTGAATTTCCATGCAGGGATTTGGGGGCCTCAGCCAAGGGGAGAAACAAAGGATCCAGAGTTTAGGAATAAGACTGATGTATCTGTATACCTTGCTCTGTATCTGTTCATTTTAGAAGTCAGATTTTAACTCCAAGGAAACCTCATATTAAAACAGAGCTAGCAGTTATCCCGCTGCAGAGCTGAAAAGTTTTGATTCTGCCTCTTCCGTTTTGTCTATGTTCTGAAATCATTTTCTGTTTGTTATTTCTTTGTGTTGCCCGCAACTTGGAATACAATATCAGGAGGGCATCCTTCATTTTCCTCCTCTTGTTTTATGACTCTAAACCAGGGGTGGGCAAACTTTTTGACTCGAGGGCCACAATGGGTTCTTAAACTGGACCGGAGGGCCGGAACAAAAGCATGGATCGAGTGTTTGTGTGAACTAATATAAATTCAAAGTAAACATCATTACATAAAAGGGTACGGTCTTTTTTTTTTTTTTAGTTTTATTCATTTCAAACGGGCCGGATCCGGCCTGCAGGCCGTAGTTTGCCCACGGCTGCTCTAAACTGTTTTCCCTCCTGATACACAAAGTTTCGCTAACTTAGACTTCTTCAAAGCAGCGTTAGATCTAAAGCTCTGAGGTGTTCTGGAGTACTTATTATTCTGATGTATCTGGGATAGATCTTATATATCATAAAATGTCAAAAAGTAAAATAAATCAGTAGGTAAACATAAAAATATTCCCTCCTAGCAATTCATGGTGGGACGGGGGCTGTTCTGGTGATGGGGAAAGAAGTGGTATAGAATCAGGTCAGGGTTGGGAATTAGGTTTTAACATTGGCAACGCCTCATTCCCCATTCGCCACGCCCAGTCACCACGTTGTTCCCAGAGGCAGGCGACGCTGCTGTGGGCAGTTTTTTATCCCCTGCAAGCGCCCAGAGTTTCCCATCAAAGGACACTCAGGCACGTGTGGAGGCGGGGCACTGGCCCCATCACCTGGGCACTGCACGCTCAGTCCTGGGAACCCAGCGGTCCCACAGGTAGGTGACCTGCTTCTGCAGAGCCCTCCTTTTTGGCGCATGCATGCAGGAGGCCTTCTTCTTCTTGGACCAGACTTTGAAAAATCAAAAGCCACTTACCTCTTCTGTGGGGCAAAGGAAGCCTGACTTTCACTGCCTGACGTTCGGCCTGTCCTCTTGAGGAGGGGGAGGGAAACCCGCCTCTCGCTCCAAGGAAACAAGAGCTAATTCTCAATCAGGTCAACCTGCCAACATGCTAACCGTGATTGGTTCTGGTTGGCGTTCCAGATGATTCAGATTTTCTTCTTTATACTTTACTGCATTTTTCTACCAATGATTATTCCTCTTGCACTTCAGAAAAAAATGCAACAAATAAAAATCTTGCTTTAAGTATTGCCTCTCCCAGAAACCTTCCAGATGCTTCACCTACTCTGCACCCTGAAGCGCCTCACCTGTGCCTTCCTCAGTCTCAGCCCTTATCTTTCTTCAGTGTTGCCTTGTTCTTTGAATCCCCAGTAGTTCAGGGGCCAGCAGAGTAGGCCTGTCCACTGATAAATTAGTACATCGGTGAATGAATAAGAGAATGACTGAGGTGCTATATTACCTGCTCAACTCCAGATTTTAAAATTTTTCCTAGTCATACATGAGTTCATATCTCTTAGGACAAAGGTCATCCATTAAGACCAAGGTGCTTCCTCAAAGCTCAAGAATCCACAGTTAAATTTGAAATCTGGCACCATTCCTGACATAGAAACCTAAACCTTACTTGAAACATTTCTCTACTCCTGATTCAATTAATTAACCTTTAGAAATGATAGTCTTGGGCTACAATGGATTATAGCTGGGGAAGTCCTGATTTGTTCTCACCTAGTGTTTAAAAATAGCAGCCCTAGACAGTTTGGCTCAGTGGATAGAGCATCAGCCTGCGGACTAAAGGGTCCCAGGTTCGATTCCAGCCAAGGGAACATGCCCAAGTTACAGGCTCAACTCCCAACCCCCCCTCAACCCCCCCGAGTAGGGGGCATGCAGGAGGCAGCCAATCAATGATTCTCTCTCATCATAGATGTTTCTATCTATCTCTCTCCCTTCCTCTCTGAAATCAATTAAAAAATATATTTAAAAAAATAACAGGCACTCCCACAGCCAGGTTCCATTGACATATGTCTTTCCTGGTTCATTGCCTAATAGAAAGCTGATGGTTCAACTATACAGAACAGCAAAGGGGAGGATGTGGGTAGGCTGGTGATCATCTTAAAAACTTAGCCCATTTCTTTATGGTGATTTCAGGGGTCCAAGAAAGACCTCTTGTGGCCCAACCATTCTCCATTTCCTCAGTCCCAATTTTGCTCAGAGTTCACCTAGCTTTCAGACCAAACACGGGCTATTTAAAGTTGGAATTGCTGGGTTTGGATTTCCGTAAGGCCTGAATAAAGTGGCTTCTGATTCACTCTCCCCTTACCCTCCTCTGTGGAGAACAAGACTGAGCAGCCTGATTAGGGACGCAGAGCTGGGAACAGCACAAATGCAAAAGAGGACTTGCAAAGGGGGAAAGTGTGCTTTTCTGTTTTCGAAAACCTGCTGACATAGGGAATGTTTCCGTTTTTCTGCAGAAATGCTGCCTTCCATGGACAAAATTCAGCCACAATCAAGCTAATTGAATGCACAAATGTAATATTTTTTTTCCAGGGCACCTCCAATTTAATGCTTGATGAAATTGTGTCTTTCGCATATATTTACAAAAGCTTTTCTTCATCCAGAAATGTCTGTTAAAATTGCTTATAGATGCTGAGATAGCAAATCACTCTTCTAATGTAATGAGATAAGTCATCTCTATAAACTTTGCTTGCTCAAATGTACTCGCATAAAAGAAATCAGGCTACAGGCTTTCTTCAATAAATAGAATGAACAACTAAAACTTGATGGCTATAGCATGTTCTGCCTCATTGCTATGAGATGTTTAAAATTGCTCCCTCTCTCTCCCGTAGCAGAGTTTTCATTTTGGTAGCTGATGGAAAAAGGAGGTCAAATAAACGGATGTGGATAAGAAGCCAAAGCCGTTTGTCAAAACGTGGGGAGAGGCCTGGAGTCATTTAAACACTAAAAATTGATTTAAAAGATTTCTGTCCTCAAATCATTTTTCTTGCTAAATGTAGCCACTTTGTGAACTTGGCTTTCCCTGCCTTAGCTATCTTTACTAATAGCTTATACCATAGGAGCTCCGCATACTGGGTAGACTCCTACGCACAGTCATTTGTACACAGCCCCAAAAAATGGGCCCAAAGATCACGAGTCCATGGAAAAGATGAGGCCTTTTGTGAGGTTTATCCATCTGTTCCCAAGTAAGACTTGTCCCCCAGCTTCAATCTAGAAGCCTACTCTGTGACAAAATGTCTAACAGGCCATCTCACACACGCACAGGGTCACCATACGGGCCCTCATGCATGGCTGCTCAGGTTGTGCACGGTCCAACTCCAGGGGAGACACCATTCCCAGAGACTACAGTGTGGAGGGACCATTTGGAATTAGTGCAAGGTGACAGCCCCGCCCAGCACCACCACACAGATGGCAGGGGGCGGGGGTGGTGGTAGTGGGGGGAGGTGTCCTCTTGTTCAGTCATGGTTCAGTAAACTTTCATGGCTCTACTGCATGCATTGAATACCTACCTCTCCTCAAAGAGTAAAATCACAGTTTATTAGTGGACAAAATGTGTGTCCCGTTCCTTTCCTTTCCGAAGTAAAATTGTTTGGGAGAATACTCCAACCTCCAGATGGTTCTCCAAGAAAAGGTTTGGACAGCTTGACTGAGGAAGCCTGGCTGGAATCCAGGAGAGTATGAGACCAAATTGCACGTGCCCTTTCTGTCAGTTTTGGAAAACACCAAACAACCATTGCTCTGCAGGCGCGGTGGGGGCAGGGGGAGAAGGGGACAGCAGGCAACATTAGGAACGGTTCTCCAGGAGCCTCTCTTGGGCCAGCCTGCCTTTTGGACTTTGCCTCATGCCTGCTGGAGGGTCCACATCAGCCAGACCAGAGGCCGGGCTGTGCTGGGCCGGCAGGAGCAGAAGCCTGCCCTCACGTTGGCTGCATAGCCCTGCCTTCTCCTCCACCACCTTTCCTCTGCCGCCTGAAGCACACTGCATGGTGGGAGGAAACAAAGCCTGGATCCTCCCTGATCTGAAACACTGCTCAGCCTCTGTCCAGCCCTAGCAAAGCGGAGTTCAATTCAACCATTCGGGTTAAACAAAGGTCTTGCTTTTTATGCAGTTCCCTGAACTCTGCCCCACGCACATGGAAGAGTACATTTTGGGATTTGAGGCACCGATTCTAGTATGTATAGGAGGGTACATTAGAAAAAAACATCCTATTTTTGCATCATCTGCTTTTTCAAGACTTAGACACTATGGGCCACTAGGGGCTCAGGAGCCATGCTCCACCTGAGTTCCTATCTACAGCTTGCCAAAGGATCAAAAGAGCAAATCAATCAGCCCACTTATGTTTGGCCAACATGGTATCGCTTTAATTGAATTTGAATGTTTGAAGTGGGGCAGGCATCTTCCATTTCTCCAGACTTCCTAGTTCTGTCCAACCAGCACATTTCACACATTTATTTGTATCACCTGCCCAGCCCTTGCCCTAGAATTTATTGAAATTTGCCAAGAAAGGTACAGGCGAACTGCTCAGAGAGTCACTGATTCTCACCCAGGATCAGCTAGGTGTTAAGAATTAGTGGTTGATACAGCACCCTCTAATGAGGAGAAAATGCAGTGTAAGGGTGTGGGGCAGGCAACTCAACCAAACCCCCCTGCCTCCCCATAATCCCTGCACCCTCACCCAGCCGTACACCCTGCTCAGGGGAAGTACCTGTATAAGCAAGCTGTCTGCAGTACCTGTATAAGCACTGTCCTAGGCTGGCAAGCCTATGAACACCACCTTTACATAATGAACATAGATACGTAAGTAATACACACACGCTTGTTGCACAGTCTATCCATGAAAGGACAATAAACCATGTGGCTACGGAAGGCCCCTGGCTGGTAGGAGAGCGTGGGAGACATAATTTTCACTGTATATAAACTTTGTGTCTTTTGAAATGCATACCAGTTGTATGAACTGCCTTTTCTCCATTATTAGAACACTAAGACTCTGTGCGGAGAGCTCCCTCTCAGCTATAAAACTTCACCGTACACTTCATGGCACAACTCAAATGTTTCCTTCCCCTCTGGGTCACCTTTCTTCCTAGCCAAAAGCAATCACGTTCTCTGTGGTCCTGATCCGGGAACTTCCGTTAGACGTCCTTTACAAGAATGCTGTGGCCTGGCTCACTGAAGGTGGCCTGGGAGGTTGGGGCAGGATGTTACTTATTTCTATAAATCTAAGGGCTTACAAAAATATTTGCTAAACAGAACCCACCGACCCCTCTCCTCTTCCTAGTTTGAGGCCACCACCGATGCTTATTTTCACCTCATTTCGCTGTCGAAAGATGAGCAGATGAGGGGTAACTCTGGGCTATTCCCCCATAGGCAGCATCATCTCCTGGGCATGGAGAGCTGCCCAGTAGAACTTTCTATTATAATGGGCACATTCTATCCCTCGCTGTGCAGCCACTAGCTGCTCACCACACGTGGTACTGAGCATCTGAAATGTGGATGGCATGACTGAGGACATGAATTTGTTTTCTTTCAGTACTAGAGGCTTCATCCTCTAGGGACAGGCTTACCAGCTGAACCACATGGCCCTCAGGGATGTTTGATTTTTAAACAATTAAATTAAAAGCAAGGTCAACAAAGTGATTGGTTCTAAAGTAAAAATTCAGTTTATTCATCTGTTTACGACACAGTACACAAGAGGCAAAGTGTTTCACATCATAGATTTCACTTCCAACTCTTGGAATGTTCATTTCTTTGGCTAAAAGGAGAGACCAAATGGGAAAGCCAGGCAATGCTTAGGCAACTGAGATAAGGTGAGGCAGAAGCAATGCTAACAGCATCCTCACAGGGACGGGCACAGGGATGGGCACTAGCCGCAAGCAGATTTCCTAGAACTGTTGGCTGGAAGCATAGGAGCACCACTCCCTGACACGTGGGCCACCGCGGGCTCAGTCATCCCCACCACACAGGTACAGCAGCGCTTTCTGGTAGTCACCCTTGGTGTCTTGCTGCAAATGGTCAAAGAGAAAAAGGAAATTGAGTATTAAAAAAAGATCCAAACTCCGCCATAATATACAGGCAGAGCCACTGCACACAGAGCTTCTCCCAAATTAACAGAGAAGACTCTGCAGGACCTGCCTAGATACAAAGGCCTGGAAGGCCACACCCAAACCATCATCACCACCATGACCACCATCATCATCATCACCACCACCACTACCATCACCATCACCACCACCATCATCATCACCAGAGGACCCTCAGGGAATGTGGCCTGGGGGAGACTTTCAAGTCACATTATTACCACAAGGGTGGAGCGAATGTGAGGTACTGGGGACTCATATGGTACGTGACTGCTCTAACTGCCCTGACAACACCACCACTTTCTCCCTGGTCCTCCCCCTTCCAGAGAAGGTGGCGTCCTTTCCTGCCTCACAGTGCTGTTTCCTAAATTCTTAAGGTCACACGGAAATAAGCTGGTGAGGTGAAGAAACAATGACTATGAGCCTAATTGGGACCTAAACTTTACATATCTGCCCTAATACACCTGGGCACATCTACCCACTTCTAAATTCATCCTTGTAACCAGACCTGCCTTTGGAAACGTCAGGATCTAAAAAGGGATCGCAATGCCTGTCTGTATCACACACAGTGGGACCACTGTGAAGGCCGTTACTGGTTACATATGAATTCTCCATCTCTCCAAAACAGAGACTAAACTGGCAGGAGAGATGGGCGTTCTGGGTCAATGCCCCCACGCCAATCACAGAGGATTTTCCAAGAAATGGAAATATAATAAATGTAAAATGTAATTGATCTAAATCTCTTGAGGATGTCACCAGCTCTTACAAGGTCATCATCAGGAACACCAATTGCATTGTAGAATAACACATGTGGGAAACACAAAACATTTGCCTGTTCTATAGGATTCCGGGACAAATCACACTTTCAAAATAAATCCCTGATATTTGGTGACTATCTCTTCCCCAGTGAATTAGAAAACACAGACCCTCCCCGGGGTCCCGGGCCCCCAAAGGGCAGTGCGGGCGACGCGGCACCGTGGGCTCACCTGGATGTAATAGTACAGGGACTTGCCGTACTTCCTCTTGAATTCAGACCTGATCTTCAACATGTCCACTTCACTGCGGGAGATCATGATTCTGATCAGGACCTTGTCGCGTGTCCCCTTGCCCTGAAAGTCAAGGCAACATTCCAAGTTAATTCACTGAGAGCAATGTTAACCACAAACCGATCGAGCACGTTTTCTTGCCCCTGGAACTGATCTGGATTCCTGATGCTGCTCACTAACAGATCACAAATGGAACAGTGTGACTATTCCCTGAAGAGAAAATGAGCATGAAACACGGCAGGGTGACGTCAGCACGGACTCCCACATGTGCATTCACTGGACGCGGGCTGAGCACGAAGCACTGCAAGGCTCGGTTCAATGAGTGTGCGAGTTTGCACATGTAACAAATAGGTCCCGGCTCTCCAGGGCTCAGAGAGGCCACACTGTCCCGTTTCCATCGTTGCCCTGTGCCAGCGTGCATGGCATGAGCAGAAAGGCCACTGAGTTTACTGGCAGAGCCTCAGACCATGGGCACCAAGGTAAGGGTCATATTTTACATGAGCCTGAGGAGAGGTGGGGAGAGGCAATGTGGACAAGGAGGTGACCCAGGAGGAAGTAGGCGGGCCTGGAAGATGGAAAGAACCGGGCACATGTGAGGCATGGACAATAGGATGGGACTGTGGGAAGAGATGCTTCATTCAAGGGACAGTGGCTGGGCTGGCTTTGGAGTCCGTAGACCCAAGTTCTAATCTGGCTATGGAACCTCACGCAAGCTGAAGCTTTCTCAGCTCCAGCCTCCTCACCTATAAAGAAAAAAATAACAATAAAACAATAAGCCTCAGGCTCTTTGGTAATTATTTAAGTTCAAGTAAGTTACACAATGTCTATTACATCGTGGCTGCTTAACAGTCTCTCCCTCCCTTGCTGGTTTTCTCTCAGAGGTGATAGGAGGGAATCACTGAGAAACCTGAGCAGGACTCAGGCGCAACCATCCCCTGGCTCTCTCTCTCCCGGGCGCTTTGCTTTCTGCCTGGACACAAACACGTGTTCGAGTGGTTGGAGAGTGAGAAGGTGGATTGGTGGCTTCCTCTCCTGTCGAATGCAGCCACAGCTGGCTGGTGCGCTCTGCACCGAGACCTCGGGGCTCCTCCCTCCGTCACTAGGCAGGGGACTTAGTTTGGGGACATGAAAGAGGAGCCTAGTGTGGAAACCTAGACCTCTGGGCCCGCTGCCCTTACCTTCATGGAGTCGTACAGTCGGTCAGCAAAGTACAGGGGCTTGTTCTGGACACACTGGACTGTGGGGAGAAGCAAAGGGGTCAGTTACTCCTCTGTCCACTAGTGGGGATGAGGCTCTAACCTGGGCACACACCAGACGACCTGAATGGGCTGCAAAATGGGAGGGTCTGAGAACATCAGGGACCCTGTGCGGCACTCAGCCCCCTGAGGGAACACCGGGGACCCTGTGGGGCACTCAGCCCCCTGAGGGAACACCGGGGACCCTCTGCGGCACTCAGCCCCCTGAGGGAACACCGGGGACCCTCTGCGGCACTCAGCCCCCTGAGGGAACACCGGGGACCCTGTGGGGCACTCAGCCCCCTGAGGGAACACCGGGGACCCTCTGCGGCACTCAGCCCCCTGAGGGAACACCGGGGACCCTGTGGGGCACTCAGCCCCCTGAGGGAACACCGGGGACCCTGTGGGGCACTCAGCCCCCTGAGGGAACACCGGGGACCCTGTGCGGCACTCAGCCCCCTGAGGGAACACCGGGGACCCTGTGCGGCACTCAGCCCCCTGAGGGAACACCGGGGACCCTGTGCGGCACTCAGCCCCCTGAGGCTGTACACTGGGGACTCCGAGGCCACAGAAACCCAGGGACAATGAGAATGTCTCCAACAGAGGCCTTTCTCTTGCTACTTTTGCGTCAGCAGTTTACTGAGAGCAGACATCCACCAGGGATGGGGGACCAACCACTCTTACTCACCCAGGTTCAGGAAAGCATTCTCCAGGTCTCCCTTGACCTCCTTCTTGATGCTCTCCAACATGTCATAAGGGCTGTAGCTCTTGTACCTGTCAAATACTAAGGAAAAGCAACAAGTAATTACTAAAACGGAGCCCCCAGTCAAAGCTGTCAATGATCACCCACACGGTTATATACCACAACTGAAAAAAGAAAAGAAAAGAAAAGAAAAGAATAATCGCAGCATCTTAAGGGCTAAGGGGCTGCCATGGTAACCAGAGCTGACATTGTACCAGTTGCCCTGGGACAACTGTCCCGTGCACGTGGCCTGAATGGCACGGCCTGGGCCATCTTTGAACATCTCCATCTCCTCTGAGTGGAACCCATTCTATCTGGAAGCCACAGGAAGTAATACGTAGCACCCAGCCAAGTCCATTACTTCAACACACGTAGCAGAACGGAAGGATCCTCAGACAAGAAGGGGCAGCAAGCTAAAGCACCGGACCATGGGAACTACTTAGGGGAAACACAGATCCACAATGGGAGAGAAGGGCAAATGGACCTGGGGAGGGAAACAGGGGTGCAATGTGGAGAGTGGGCTTGGCTCTGGCAGATGTGAGCCCCAACACCGACACCCGGGGCTCCTGGAGCGCACAGCACCCACCTTTCTGGAGGTGGAACACGCTGCGCTCAGTCATGATGCTGATCCACTTGGGAACATCAGTTCCTTTCCTCTTCACTCCAGCGTCATAGAGATCCTACGAACACAACCCACCAGGAAAGGTAACTAGAGGATCCACAGCCAGTCATAGAAACATCATGTGAAAACACTAAAACCTACACATTCAAAACGTGTGAGAAAGGATGACTGCGCTACAGACATGGGGAAAAGGATGAAAAGGGCACAAGTTTTCATCAAGAGCAGGCTTCCCTAGACACCAACAGATCGTCATGAGACTAGATTGTTCGTGAGGCCAGCACTGCCCAAATCTCCTTCCTTGAACACGGGAAGGACTGAGGGCTTCTATGCACATAGAGAAGGACACGCAGGCGTTCCTAGCACACCCAGCCCTCCTTCCCTATTGGCACCATAATAGCAAGTAAGCTACTGGCCAAATACTGAAGGTCCGGTGCCCACACCTGAGCTTCTTAGAGACTCGGGAAATGACGGAGCTGAGAAAGGAGCCAGGCCAACCTTATATTCAGCTTCTGGAAAATGTAAAGGCTATAAATAACACAAACAATGGGGGGGAGGGTGGGGGAGAGGCGTAAGCAAGGGTAGATACTCATTCCGTGACCATCCATTATCCGGAAATTGTAAAACCCGCCTTCTATTACTTTATTTAAAAACCTTCTCTTGCCGAAGCCGGTTTGGCTCAGTGGATAGAGCGTCGGCCTGCGGACTGAAGGGTCCCAGGTTCGATTCCGGTCAAGGGCATGTACCTGGGTTGCGGGCACACCCCCAGAGTGTGCAGGAGGCAGCTGATCGATGTTTCTCTCTCATCGATGTTTCTAACTCTCTCTCTCTCTCCCTTCCTCTCTGAAAAAATCAATAAAATATATATTTTTTTTAAAAAAAACAAACCTTCTCCGCCACTTGCCAAAAGTACAGTGTAAAATATATTGAAACTTAAAACTAAAATGAATCTAAATAAATTTTGTTCTGCAGCTCTTCTGAATGTTCTGAGATAGCTACTGACACCCGGGAAAGGCACACAGCTCAGAGCAATGTGAATCAGCTTCACAAGTCTTTCACGGGGAATATGCGACTAGAACCAGAAGGTTCTGCGGGGCTCTCCCTTCCGGCCCGGCTGTGCCTCCCCTATCTCCTTCGGCTTTCTCTATCATTTTACTCTGCTGGCGTTCACTGTAGCAAATGCACACCAGTGTGCACAGCTCACCACACCCTGCAGAAACTGGCACACACACACACACACACACACACACACACACACACACAAGGCCTAAAGGAGCATGTGAGTCAGGTATGGCTCCTGTAATTACCACCAGCGATGTAAGGCGATGCCCGTTAATAACCAGTGCTCCCAGAAAGTGTAAATGAAGCCCACAAACTCTGACATTCCTCCCTTCCCGGGAGCGGCTACTTCCCTTCTCCTCCCTCGAACTGTGGACTGGACACAGTGACTCACTTCCAGTGAACAGAGCAGGACAGCGTGACTGTGTGACTCCTGAGATCAGACCACAGAGCACGTGGCTTCCTCCTCGCTCTCCCATGATCACTCAATCTGGGAAAGCTGACTGCCATGTTGTGAGGACACTCAAGCAGCCATGCAGAGTCCATGTGGAGAGATGCCAAGGCCTCTGCCAACAGTCCTGTGGGTGGCCCTCAGGGGCCAGCAGCCCTGGTCACCATTATGTGTGGCCCTGAGCCAGAACCACCCAGCCAGGCAACTCCCTAATTCCTGACCCACAGAAACCGAGAGGTAATAAATGGTTACCGTTTTCGGCCACTCTGATTGGAGGTAATCTGTTACACAGCGTAGATAATTACTATACAAACTCTCCAGAGGCTTCCCAGAAAACAGAAACCCACAACACCACCCTGGCACCTACCCGGGCATCTTGGTCAATCAGCTCATAATCGATGACAGATCCATCCTCTGCTCTTCTACCCTACAGAGGAAAAGTTAACAACATCAAATATATTCCTTTGCACATTTTAATGCTATTTTTCTCTCCAAGTCATGTAAGCCATTATTTAATTCACTGAACAACTACCTTCTTAAAATTTTTCTTCACTTTGAAGTCTAGACCAGACCAAGGATGGATGAAATAGTTGAGGAAGTGGGGTGGGGGCTGTGCCTCACAGCATCACCCGCTTCTGGATACCCAGTCCTGGGCCAAGCCCCTTACAGAACATACCCACTCGAAAAAGAAAAAGAAGCTAATGATCCTGAGTTTCTCCCCTCAGAGCGTACAGTCCAGATGGAGAACAAGCACGGCCCACGAGGAAAAGCACAGCAATCTCTGGCTCTAAGATGTGAAATGCAAGTGAGGGAGAATCTGTCAGGGAGTAGAGCCAGCAAGGTCTGCGGACAGTGGGGGCGGCGGAGGTGAGCCTGGGAGGATGTCAGCCGGGCTCGTGAAGGGCAGGGGAGAAAGCCACTCCTCAGCATCACCAGCACCGGAGGCTGAGACCCAGCGGCACGGGGGAGGGAGGTGATGCCGGCTGCAGCAGGTGAGAGGAGGGAATCCCAGGAAGATCAAGTAGGGAGAACCAGGGTGCAGGGGACGCTTTTAAAAAGCAGAAAGCCTGGATTTGATGCCGCTGAAATGGTTTATGATCAGGGGAATAAAATGGTGAAAATGAATTGCAAAAAAGACCAGTGGATGGCGGCAGGAAGGACAGTGGAAGGGAGCAGAGCCAGGGAGGCGGCTCGGAGCTGCCCCAGGGATGGAGATGCGAGTGGGCAGGAGGCAGCATCCAATCGGCCACTTGTCCTCAGGTTCCTGGGGAAAAGAATTTCTCTTCCCTCCCTGGCAGTAGGCTTTAAACTGCATACTGGTCAGAACTCAGATTCAGAAAGGAAATGCCTTTCACCCTCATTAATGTGTTAACATTAGCAAACAAACAAAGGCCTCCCCACCCCTCTCCAGGCAAAAGACTACACAGGCCAATCCTCTCATCAGAAGTGAGAGCAGGTGAAAGAAACAACAGGGTTGCTTCTACTGGGTCCTAGGTGACCACAGAGAGAGGCAAAGCGACCTTCCTCAAGTCACGTGGCAAGAGCTGGCACATAAGTCCAGGCCAGGACGTGAGAGCTGCCCACCCCTCCTCTGGCCCACAAGTCCACCTGACCACGCCGTTTTGCTGGATAAGAAATCCCATCACAAAAAAATGACAACTCTGCAGGGACAGGGCAAACCCACTGTCGGAAATGCAGCTGCCGTTTCTGATGCGGGCCCAGAGGACTGAGTTAATTCACTCTCAAGTATAAAATGAGGTATGGGACTTGCCTTGGGAAGAAGCAAGAACAAAGAAATAAACCGGAAACCAACCTTTGCGAGGGCAACCATCAGCTTGCGGAAGTCGCCGGATGTGTCGGAAATAATGTCCTTCTCCAGATCAGTCTTGTACACTTGGAAAGCAACACACGTGGGTTACGCTTCCTGTCTGTGCAGCCAGCCAGCCACTCCACCCACCCCTGCCCAAATGTAAGTGGATTTCCTAGAATGAACCGAACCCTCATCAACCCAGAGCCAGTGTTCTTTCTTATCAGTAACAAGGGGCAGACCGAGCTGGATCATAGATCAGATCACGCTCAAGCTCACCTTTGATCAGTGACCCCTTCTGTAACTAAAATATTGGTTCCCACCCTGCTTGACTAGGAATACTCATTCTGAACATAAAAAAAATTGAAGGGCTATGCGCACACACACACACACACACACACACACACACACACACACTGGTGCTTTATTATCCACTGAGCAAGAAAATGCACAATGGCAGAAACTAGTAAGATTTAAGTAGTACTTGAGAGTTAATTTCCATTATTCAAAATAGCATCTATATTGAAACACAGAACACATACCCATGTAAGCTGCATCATTTATCCTACTCATAGCCTCCTATATTGCTCGGTGCACATAGGTCCCCCTGCCTCTCACAGCAATCTCTGGGTCCACAGGTGGGAACCCCCTGAGTGGAGGCTGGGTGGCACCCAATAAATGAAAACCATGTATACCTTCCTCTTCTCCCCATCTCACCTTTTCAATAGATTTTGATTTCTTTCCTGCCTGTACTTTTGTAGAAGTTCTAGTAGAAGGTAATAGTCAAAACCCTGGCCATAAGCAGACGGAGGAGAGGGACCTGGACCACGGCAAACCCCTGGACAAAGGGTAGGCACTTCTGCGTCCGTAACCAGGCCTCCTACACTGAACAATGGCCCAGAGAGCTATGATAGGGGCTAGAGAAGCTGGGCTGAGAGGATGTATCACAGAAGCAGGGCTACTCACTTTCCTTGTAGACTCTGTTAATTTCCTGCAGCTCCTGGTTGGTCCTGGAGCAGATGATCTCAATGAGAGAGTCCTCATCCGTGCCCAGACCCTGTGAAGCAGGCAGGACAAATGTCAGCAGGCAAGTCCTCCTGGCCATTAGCTTTCTCTGATCTCAACCAGGTAAACTGCAGACATGACCGGGTCGCATGCTCCCTTCTGCATCCTACTGAGGGATCTGTACTGTATTCCTCAGCACGAGCTAATGTTATTTTCTATTCTTTTAAAAAATGCTTCACCTGAATACAAGATGGTATGACATATTTGAGTTCAACTATATTAAACATGTTTTTTATAGCAAATAGGGAGGGACACCAAAATGTTAAAAGTTGTTGCCTTTTGGTGATGGGTTTATAAAATGGGTAACTGTTTCTTATTCCCATTTTTCTTTATTTTTCGATTTCTATAATCACCCACTATTTTAATAGATGGGAAAATAACTTTCTTTACTAAACAATTCTGGTCAGTAATTTAAAATAAAGGAATATAGAGATTTCATGTTATCATTTCCAGCCAACATCGTCAGATTTAAATTAAGTCTTTTTTTTTTTTAACCAGAAATAGGTAGAGATAAGATGAAATTTCTAGCTTCGCCTCTTTGAAATGTAAAATTGGGTTAATGTTAAAAATTTCATTCTTATATTTCCATTTTTGCTTGATTACTATGCACTCTTCAGGCATTTTAGGGAAGCAAAAGGAAATAATGAAGTGCCAAATAAACCTAGACATCAACACTTTATTAAGGAATAAGAATTTGCTGGGTGATGTATTCAAATTTAATATATACACTTTTGAGCGAGCCAGACAGCTTGAAAGGACGCAATGAAACATGTATTTCAAAGCTAGCTTCATGATCAAAGTCAAGATTTAATAATCAGGACTCTCTAATACTTGTCTTTCTGAATATGGAAATATCACTTTGAACTAAGTGGAATTACAACTGTTTAAAATGTAAATCAATTATAAGGTGTTACTACAATAAGAAACTTCCTGATCCACATGAAAAGTATGTCAGCTATTAATTAAACTTATTAGAGTTTATATGCCCCTGAAAAGTGGTTTGTGTAATATAAACTAAGCCTCAGGTTAATGGTTAATTTTGAATTTTATTCTTAATCTAATCTGTGAGCCAATGCCTCTTCCTCCAGAGTTTTTCATCACAATTCATAGAGGTTCCAAGCAAAGTCAAAATTTATTTTCTTCTTAGCCAAGGGTCTACAAAGCATTCTATGCAAGTGCTACAGAATGACTACCAAACATCTTCAAATATTGCAGAGGGCAGTTTTTCCATCTAACAATAACTCATGCATTGGAGGAAATGCATGCAGACATGTAAAGCAGGTATGCAACGTAAGGTGTATTCTCCTCCACCACTGAGATACCAGCGCTAACATCTGGACATTCCAATAGTGGTTTTATCTCTGTATTCAAAGGTGACCTTGGCAATTTCTAAAACTGGGCCCAGCTTTCCCCAGACTGTCCACAATTCCTATCACAAGGGCAACTTCTCCTGTAACACATGGCAGTATCGCCACTGGTATCGCCAGAAGTCAAAACAAAATTTTTTTAAAAGCACAGTTCAGCTGATGTCACTTCAAGCTTTATGGATTTCAGAGGGGTACTCGGCTGTGAGGGCTAATGGAAGAGCTGGCATCAGGTCCAAAAGTTAGAAGTCAAAGCACCTTTCATTGGGCCCAATCACAAGATTACCACGGTGACTGACAGCTCAAACAGGTCCGTCTCATGTCACTCACTAATCCTGGTAATAGATACTAGTGAAACGGCATGAGTCACAACTAATGAGTTCCTGATGAAAATAAGATACACGGATGTGCAGTGATAATGGTCAGAAGACACCTCAGAGAGGCCAGCTCATCGATGGCTCCAAAGGTCCCTGGCTTGGTTTTCAGGGAGAGTTCTTTTTATCCACCGGGATCATGACATGTTGTTGACTTTTATCATTCTTAATCAGATCTTCCCTGCAATACAGCTGACTTAGGAAACTCAGGGCAAGGCTGCTCAGATAAACTAGAGGAGGAAGGAAGATCTCACCACAAACATTTCAGCAGCCTGGAGCGACCTATTGAGTTTGCGACCCTGGACATGCCTGGTGTGGGAAGCTGCCTCCCTCGAGAGGGGCTCTCTGGGGAAAGGGATGACAACCGAACTGTGACATCAGCTCTGGTGACAGGCTCCGTCTCTTCATAGTTCAGGGACAGTGGCACCGTAGAAAACGCACTCGACTTAGAATAAAGAATCAGAACTACAGCTTTCTCCCTAAGGCAGAGGCTTTCCCCAGGTCTGTCAGCAGAGGGCAGTATCTGATTACTCAAAGTGTTGCAGCCACACACTGAAAGGGTCGCTTTGTGCTTTGCGGGAACATGCATTTATGTGTATGCATCTGTTACATCTGTATCCTGCTTGATGTTTTAGGTGCACACAAAATTCAGGGTGTTTACAAACTGGGATTCTAACACTGTAACTTAAACTAAAATTCCATGTTCAAAAATAACTTTGAAAAGAAAAACAAGAGGAAATATGTGCTACAATACTTTGAACGAAAACACAGGTACCACTCACAATCTGAAATCACTCTTTATATGCACTGTGATGTTCTGATTTTGCCCGAATTTGAATTAAACAATAGGATTGATAAGGAGGTCAGGAAAAGAAACACCCAAGAACATGGGCAGAATTTGCGAGCATCACTTAACAAAAGCTCTGAGTTTTACTTTTGCCTCAAATATCACAACAAATCTTTTCCAAGGAGGAAGTGTAATCAAGGAAGTAGTTTTTCCAAATGGTATTTCAATTGCCCAGGTGCCAAGCAGTAGCAGCTGGTAACTGACTTCTCAGCATCATGAAATTTCTTTACAGGCTTAAAAAAAAAAAGTAATTGAAATATTTTTGGTACAAATCTTAGGACTTCAGTTCATTAAAAAAAAAAAAAAAAAAAAAAAAAAAAATGATTCCAAATGAGAATTCAACAAAACCGAAAATCACCCACTTATACTCAGAAAGCTGTAATTCACAAATATTAACGGCAGGTTCGGCCGAGATTGCACCCCACATGTGCCTACCTTCATGGAGGCCTTCAGCTCGGAAGCATCGTACTGAGCAGGTGTTTTCAAGAGGCCCAGAATCACGGTCTCCAGGTGGCCGGACAAGGCTGACTTGAGTGCTGACGCAAGTTCCTTCAGGGAAAAAAACATGGAAATCATGGTTGGTAACCAATATTCACTTCAAAGCTTGAGGAAAACCAAAGAGGGGTGTGTCTGGGAAGCAGGCTGTGATTCTGTGACTATTCAGGGTCTTGGATCAAGCTAGCCCTCAGCTGCAGGCCCTTCAACAGATGCCGGTATCAGAAACCAAAGGCTCAGACCTTCCCCTGACAAAACCCTTCAAACCCAAGCTGATGTTGCCTCCGCCCCAGGCATTACAAGGAAACCAGAGCAGGATGCAATTCCTCAGGAAGCGACGAGTGGGACGGAAGTATCCAATACACCCGCACATGGCCAGAGCCGGCAGAAGACGGGCACTTTCTGGGGTCAGGGCCTCTGCCAAGAAGGAGCTGGTGTGAGTGGAGAGCAGGGACGTCGTGACCTGCGGATACTGTCCTGTGAAAGGTGTTGGTACAGCTGTGCCAAGGGTAGCTCCTGAACGTATCCAGAAGGGACCGTGGCTGGAAGGGGCTCATGAAGGCTTCCTGTGCAGAACACCTCACCCAAGACCGAGAAAATGCCAATTTGTTCATGCCACATGGGGATGGGCTGGTAGTGACGATGGAGACTAAAGCCCCGATGACCTCTCTGACTTCCCCACTGCATGCTATCTCTCACGGGTTCCACTGTCACATTAACACAGATTTTAAGTCATGAGTCAGTGGCACCCATGGATGCAGACAGATACCCCAAAATTCAATGCTGCTCTTAACGAGGCTTCCTCGGGATCACGTTTCCTACAAATCATGAGCACTGGGTGGCAACGCACTCTGCTGTTTTAATTATTTTCTCCTCCCTTCCCTTTCCCCCTCCTCTTCTCTTCCTTCTTCCTTTCTCTCCTGCTTGCCAACAGCACCCCATGGCATCTACAGTGTCCAGACCCTAGAGGTGCCTGCGGGCGCTAAGAGGTGATGAGAGAATCTTCTCACGTCATTCACAGAGGTTGAGAACTGAGATGGATCATCCTAGAAGTGATCTGGCCCAATCCTTCCAACACCGACCTTCTCCCGCTTCCCGCCGCACGTAGGAGGGGACATTAAAAGCAACACCTTCCAATTATAGCACCAATTTTCCAACTTGGAACTTTGAGGTTAGGTAATTCCAAACTTAGCCTACCCTTGCCACTCCCCTCTCTCTACCTGTTCTCTGTTCAAACCTCAAATAGCATTTGTGGACTACTGGCGTCTTCCGCTTCCATTATAAACACCCATGAGGCTCAGCTTCCTCTGCTCCTAGTGTCTAGCACAAGGCTCTGCAATAACAGAAACTCCAGAAATGTCTGATAAATAAAACATAATCTTTCCCTATACGGAGAAACCTATATGGATCTACTTGAGCGAGAAAGCAACACAAAACCAGCCCTCTCTCCCAGCTGCTGTTCACTCCTACCAGCTCCACCCATGCTGCTCAAATTTATCACCTCAGCAGCCTCAGCCCCCAGCCCTAAAGTCATCTGCAAGACAGGGCTTTCTCCTTTCTTATGCAAACAACTCCCTCAAAACCATGAGGTTCTGCGTCCAGAGTTTCCTTCAGAAACTACAAGCAGTTTATGCATCCTTCTGTAAAAGATGGGCATTCTAACCCTAACCAGTTGGGCTCAGTGGATAGAGCATCAGCCTGCGGACTCAAGGGTCCCGGGTTCAATTCTGGCCAAGGGCATGTACCTTGGTTGCGGGCACATCCCCAGTAGGGAGTGTGCAGGAGGCAGCTGATTGATGTTTCTAACTCTCTATCCCTCTCCCTTCCTCTCTGTAAAAAAAAATCAATAAAATATATATATATTTTTTTTTTTTTAAAAGATGGCATTCTTCTTAGCCCAGGGCTGAGAAGCACCAAGCAGCAGCAGGACAGCGAGCTGTCCCCAGCACACAGCAAAGCTGGGGAGGCCAGTGAACCCATCATGATTCTGGTCATCTCTTCCCTCCAACAGGGCATGGAGAGCTTTGTCCTCCATCTAACTTAAAATCAAGACCCAGGCTTCTATATTTCCGTGCACCCCTATGTGTGTTCCAAGACCCCACCCTGTGGGTGACAGCTGAGGAGCAGTTATAGGCACACTGTCCAAAGAGGTGGGCCTTCTATGCCAACCAAAACTCATTCCAGCTCACAGATCCCGTTGGGAAACTGGAGAAATGATACGCTCCCCTTGTGCCTCAGTGCAAACGATCACTGTAAGTCTATTGGGAGAAGAATTTTAAAGCACATGAGATGAAAGAAGCGATACCTTCCTGTGTATGTCTTTTCCGACTGGTTCAGGAGGTGGGGGTTGAAGCAGTAACTTAGCTTGACCTGCACCTCCCAGAACCCTGGTGGTCATGTCAACCCGGAGGGCAGACATGTCTCCCAGAATGCACCCGGCTCAGCTCCACTTGGCCGCGAGTGAAAGCCGTAAGTCAAACAGGAGCCGCAGGAAGCCAAGCTCACTGCACCATCCCAGAATAAATCAAAAGCTTTTAATAGCAAGAAGTTAAAAATAAAGCAGCCCATCCTTAAAAATAAAATTTCCTAACACTGTGACAAAATAAAGGATGAATAAGCCCGGGTTGTTCTTTAATCACTAGTGGGCAAGCAGGAGAGAAAGCACACAAAGACCTTTACGGAGTGGGAACGCTGCCTGCTGAAGATAGCCTGGGACACCGACTGAACCACGAAGCCCGCTCGCTGCAAAGCTCTTAGAATGCAAGTGTTGTTGTTTTTAAAACACAAGAGGAACGGCTCGGGATCAATGCTTGGTGGAGGCTAGTGTCCAAAGATAAATTAAAAAACATCTTATCAAGAGCCCACAGAAGTCATAAAGATGAAACGAGTTGCTGCTATATGTGGAGAACGACATGCCTGGCACGACATAGGCATTCAGTAAGTGGCCCCTGCTGTGGTTACTCCCTATTGCTTTCTAACTTTCTATTCCCAGAGCGGACCCCTCCACACACCCTGGGTAAAGGCTCCACGCACTCCAGGGCCACGTGAACGCAAGTTGTGACTCTTACAAGGATGTAAGAGGGAAACCTCGGATCCCCAAGGGTTCCAGAAGGCTCTTGCTGGTACAAGCCAGAATTCACGAAAAGAAAAAGCAATGGCTGCAAACATGATTTTAAAAAGAAATTCAACAAGGAATGCCCTCCAGCCCCCAAACTGTCCGTACCTTTTTGGTCCTTCTCTGGTAGGCGAAGGCAATATCCTGTCTCTGCTCATTGCTGCGGTTGGTCAAAATGTTGACGATGGTGACCTCATCCACCCCTATGGACATACAAGTTGTGAAGCGTTAACAACATACTCTAGTCCTCTGGGCTTATATAGAAGCTTTTAAATAGAGTTTTTAAAATAAAAACTTACATCCTCTTTTCCAAACAAAAATGCCAGGACATCAAAATTTGTTCTCTCTCTTTTTGCCAGCACCCTCCACCCAATATGTATACCCCCTTTTCATTTTTTCCTGAATACTTCAAACCTCAAGCCTAAATGGACCATTTAAATATTTTTATTTTTTAAAAAACGGTTTAATTCATAAATAGGTTTCTGGAATCAACAGTAGGAGGTGCATTTGTGGGGTTTTGGCAGTCAGATGGAACACAAAGATGTAGGAGGATTTTAAATGAAGGTCCCCAAATTGCCATTTAAATGAGGATTTAATAGACAGTAACTGGGAACCGAATTAATAGAGACAATTATTTATATTTATTGCAGGAATATGACTATATAATCAGCTAGGTATAATTTCTATAATTATAGGAACTGTCATGACAAATGAGTCATATTTAATATGGCAGTTGTATTTTAATAGCATAATTGATTAATACAATCATACTTATTGAAGACTAAATTGTTTTGTAAGGAAAATAAATGTTCCACTGCTTTTCATCTTCAATAGGCAATTTTAATAATCAATTTTATAACTTTATTAAAAAGAATAAGTGTTTTAATCTAAATTAAATCTAAATTGGGAGTTCTGAAGTGCCACCAAAATATTTTAGCGCTTATTTTAATTGGAACATGTGTATTTACACAGATAAGCAATGCCTTCTGGTGTCTGAAAGTTTCCCATTCAATGTCAGAAATACTCCTAACAGGCCATTTACCTTCAGAAAGCACAATTTTAAGAATTCAGAGAGCGAAAGGTCTCTCTCTTAACTGAATATGAACTTTGTTTAATGGAGTCTTTGCCATAACTGCACAGGTACTTCTTGGGTGAGAGAGCAGAGCAGCTATGCCCACAAGGTCACATGTCAACTGAAAGCAGCCTGGCCTAGAGGTAGCCAGGAGTCCCAAAGCCACAGGAAGGTCAGAACTGGGATGCTCTGAGGCAGTCCATGAGCAGACTGACAGAGGTCCCCTCAACTCTCAAGCATGTTAGAACGGTCAAAAAGCAGAAAGTTAGAATTTCTGGGAATAAAAATAAAAGTGAGCTCATACCAATAAGTGAGTCAGTATGTTAACTGCAGCATCTATTACATTAGCTCTGGTTTTTTGGAGTATCCAGTGTCAACATAGAAACCCAACTGCTATATGGGAGGTTCAGTTCCAAAGATGCTTACTTCAGCATTGTGTATAATATCAAAAAATCAAAGGAGGAAAAACCTATGTCCATTAAGAGATGGATTAAGTAAATGTTTTTTTGTTCACATAGTGGGATACTACATAGTCAATTAAAATGATGCCATAAAATATTAATTGAGCCCTAGCTGGTTTGGCTCAGTGGATAGAGCGCCGGCCTGTGGACTAAAGGGTCCCGGGTTCAATTCCAGCAAAGAGCACATGCGAGGGTTGCAGGCTCGATCCCCAGTGTGGGGCGTGCAGGAGGCAACCAGTCAATGATTCTCTCTCATCATTGATGTTTCTATCTCTCTATCCCTCTGCCTTCCTCTCTGAAATCAATAAAAATATTTTAAAAATAAATAAAATATTAATTGACATGGGAAAATACTCACAATATATTGTGAAGTATAAAATGAAAAAATAGGTTGTAAAACAGTATACCCAGTATAACCCAATTTTAGTAAGATACATATTGCATGTATAAGAAAATATCTAAAAGCTTTTATACCAAAATTTTAATAGTGTCATGTGAGTGATGGAATTATGGATAATTTAAAGTTCTCTTTCTTTTCATTATATATGTACTTCAAAGTTCACCGTAATGAGCATAAAAGGTTTTTTTTAATACACTGTGAGTGACATGCATTCTAACACCAACTAGTGATTTCACTTCAACAGACTCCTGGAATGGTTCAAAATACATTAATTAATAAAACCCGATGTGCAAAATAATTAGGAGCCCGATCTATGTAATTCTCTCTGGTTTCTAAAACATCCTAACAACTGTATTACGTAATCACCCGGTGGGGAGAGCTATTTCTCTTCCTAGTCGATAGATAATACAGTGAACTCAGAGATTGAGGCCCAGCTGTGCACATGTCACCTGTATGAACATCTGCCCTCCGTGGGTCTCAGTTTCCACACCTGCACAGGGAAGGGGCTTGAACAATGACCTCCAGTTCTGCTTCCATGAAACACTAACAGACAGAATTGAGCTTCCACATATTTAGTTTCAGTTAGGTATGGGCAGGGTAGAGTTATCCAAAGACTCGTTGAAGTCGGGGGCTACTTTAGCAATGTGTGTCTGGGCATGTGCACCTGCATGCATCCCTAACCACACACGGGTGCTCCCTGGCCAGCAGGCTCTGTCTCTATTCTGTGGTTCTAACTCTAAATTAGGAAAACCACTCATTATGTACATGTTTGTTTGTTTTTTGCTTTATACTTAACTTTCTTACCCAAGTCTGAAATGCAGGAGAACAACAGCAAAATACAGTTGTATCCTCTAACCCCAATTCTAATAGCTCCTGAAATCAATTTGGGGCTGCTGACCTGAACACATACCAAGAACATGGATCCATAAAAAACGATCCTCCCTTGGGAACAAATGCGGTTAGGTTTGTGTCAGAATGTGGCCCCGGCCCACCTGAATTAGGATCACCGGGAGCACTTACTAAAAACACAGTGCCCTGGGCCCCACCTGAGATCTACTGATTAAAGGCTCTCTGGGACTCTGGACCCAGGAAGCAGCATTTCAGCCACCTCCCTGGGGATTATTTAAGAATCACCACGGGAGACGGCTGAGCATCGGGCGCAGACTGGAAGCTCTTTAGAAATCTGCCCATGTACAAGACTCGCAAGTACGCTTCCACCAACCGCTTCTGCCAGGTGCGGGGTCACCTACAATTTTAGGGAAAGAAATGTGTACCTCTGTCCCAACAACCCAGGGAAGAAATAACACCCGAAAAGAGTCTACCACACAGACCGCAGCGCAGTCATGCTCTTAAGTCAACCAGGTTTTTGCTTTTCAGTTCATAGCACCGGCTCAGTGAGTCGGAATTCAATCCAATTACTGGAAATCCCCATGAAGAGCCTGGGTAGTTAACCTGAGTCTCACCTAGGAGGCAGCCGCTGCTGTGGTCTGAAGAAATCTAAATGCATTTTACCTAAATTATTTACCAAGCACACAGCCCTGCTGTGATGCAGCCCCGGACAAGCGGGGACGCCTTACCAGGCAACACTCCGACGCTTGACAAAAACGCTAATGCAGAGGAATTAAACGGAAGATATTTCTCCAAGTGGAAGCCCACTCCCCCTTCTGAGCACCTCACCTACGTCAGCTATTTCTGCCATACCACTGTCTGCACGTTTCAAATTGAGCTGGAAGGATGAAAAAACTATGGAGCCCACGATCAATTGCCCACTCGAAGCCACTCCGGGCACGTCCTGGGTCAGGACACCAGAATACGCATATCTGCTTGTGGAACTTAAGCATCTTATCTTCAGAGCACTGCTGCTTCCTCCTGACCTGCCATCATGATGGGTGAGGCAGTTTATTCCTGTGGAAAACAGTCCAGTCCAGGTGGAAGCTGCAAGGGTCATCCGGTTACTCACCATTCCTGCCCAGGATGCAGCTGAAGGATGAGGACTGAACACTCCGCTCCCTACATCAGCACAATCATCGTCCACAATGGACAGGGTGCAGTCCGCTGGGAAAGCTTTAACTAATGTAACCCAGGCGCAGATGCCCGGGGGACGAGGCTCGGCCTCTCTGCATTTGTACTTTTTATTTAGATGGCTCACATTCCAGGGTGTAGGGAAGTGTTTGCTGGGTGGAAGGGCCCAGGATCTAAACAAAACTGTGTGGCTCAGGCAAAAACATAAGGAAAAAACAACAAACCTGGATAATGTTTCTTTCCTATCCCACTGTATTTGTGTTTGATGTGGACCGTCACAAAGTACTCTAAGCAAAGGCGCACACTGGGAAATAGTGAGTTGGGGGGGAGGGAGGGGGGATCCTACAGAACGTGGGTGAGAACACAGAAATCCTGTGATCCAGGCAGATTTTTAAAATTTATTTTCAAAACTAATAGAGGTTAAGAGTTTCAAGATTGGTGAGGACCTAAGGCAAACTTTCTTGGCTCCTTGTGGGAAATAGTACCATAAAGTCTGTAAGTATTTATCCCTTGAATGAAAATGGTCGGCTGTCCTCATCGGTTAACTAAACTGTTTCCAACCCTCTGAGCTGGACATCAGAAAGGCCAGTCACTGTCCCAAGGGCCAGTCAGCCTCAATCAAGTGAGGCCACAGGGAGGTGCTGCGGACGGCGGGGCTCAAGCAGAGGAGTCTGGGGCGGTGGGTTCCTTAAACCACTGCTGTATTTTTAAAACATAAAGAACACTTGCAGTCTAAAATAATGGTTGAATCCCAAACCACAAAATCAGCCTCCCGGAGCTTCCTCCTCCTCTCTGCGGGTGGAACCCCAAGTCAGTTTGGCATCTGGCACCCATGGAAAATGTCTTTATTGTCCATGGGCAAGGAACCAAGAGGCCGTTCTGAACAGGATGCTGACTCACATCTGCCAAGACACACTGACTGCACAAAGAAAATGGATCTCGTTTGTTTGATGAAAGGCTCGGAGACTCTCGGGGGAGGACTGACTGATTAGGAACTGAGGGAAAACTGCCCAGATCCTCTCCTTATCTAGATCCCGGCGAAAACTTGGCCTAGATGACTGGGCATATCGGTATCAAACCTCAGAAGAAATCATCTTTACAACAGGTCACAGGCAGGCCACCGAGAGAGGAGAGGGCCACATCTACATAGGTGTGGACACATTTTATTTATTATCGTAGCAAACCATTCACTGAGTACCTACAACGTGCCAGGCATTTTGCTAGGTGCTTTACGTAATTCTGTCATGTGATTTCACCACATCCAGGCAAGGTGGGCAATAATGTCAATCCCATTTTACCCAGGGGGCAAGCAACGCTCAGAGAAGGCAGGGGCTCCCCAAGGTCACACAGCACAGCTGGGATTCAAAGCTGGGTTAAAGACCCAGGCTCACTGAATGGGGCTATCTTGCCTCCTGTTACAGAAAATTATCCAAACTTGGAAGTAAGGCAAGAGGAAGACAGCAAGTCCTCCCAGTGTGGCCAAGAGGCCCATTCAAGACCCCGCAGGTGCGTGCTCCCACTCACGTGCCCTGCAGGACGTGAATGGTCTTGTATCCAGCCCAGCAATCTTCCTCCAACATTCTGTACTCAACACCTATAAACACCCAGTCTCTCAAGTTCCCCGTGAACCAGCCTTATGTGAGTTAAATAAATATTTGACATGTGATCATCATCCTGTATTTATGAATCCTGTTTGTACCTTTTCAAAAATTTTTTTCATTGATTTTAGAGAAAGAGGAAAGGAGAGGGAGAGAGAAACATGGATTGGCTGCCTCCTGCATACCTCCTACTAGGGAACTGAGCCCACAACCTGGACATGTGCCCTAACTGGAATCGAACCGGTGACCTCCTGGTGCACAGGAAGATGCCCAACCAACTGAGACCCAGCCAGGGCATGTTTGTACCTCTTAAAAATTACACTTATACTTCTTTATACCACACTCCCCCCAGCCCCCCACAGTTCCTAAAAAGGATTTGGGATAGTAATGTGTCTATATATCTACAGAACTGAACTTATTTAGAACATAAAAATGAGCACATTTGATAATCAGTAGACAGTGATTTGCCCCACTAAGTAACCATGCATGCCACCAAAGAGACCACCCAGCTGGGTTGTGTGTTTTTTTCAACAGAAAGAGCTAGAAGACTTTCTTCTGAAGATAGTCATTAATAACTCAGTGGGAAAGAGGCAACAATCACACACACACACACACACACACACACACACACACACACACACACACACACTGTTGCCCAAAAGTATCCCCCCGGCCATCAGCCAACTGTCTGGCCAGAATTCCTGCTCTCAAAGTCACCTCTCGGGATCACTCAGCAGAAGTGAGCATTCTCTCTCCAGAGAGGCTCACCAGGAGCCAGACGTCCAGGTGGGTAACAGATGAAAAGGTGTATGTGGAGGCAGCAGATGCCGCGCTCTGGTAGTGAGGTGGGACTCAAAACTTATGGTCTCAGAACTCCCTATGCCTCAGTTTCTCACCCTGAGATCATGAGAAATTTTAATCCATGGGGACGCAGCAAGGACCCGCTGGGTTAATGATTGGGAGCGTGTCTACTGCCTTCTCCACTCAGCTTCTTGACTGCAGGCCTGGCTCCTGCTGTATTCAGTTTTGGTCTATGAAAAACTAGGGCAGAGAGTCCAGTTTCATGATAACTCTGGCAGCTGCCTGAGAGATGGGACAGAAAACAAGCACTGCACAGGGTGGGAGGAGACCGGGACGCTCGGCCCCTCTCCCAAGTCCGGCACAGCCAGGGGACCTGGTCCCACTCGGGAAAGCGTCATTTAGCTAAGTCCCCAAGAAGGCTTAGGCCAGAAATCAGATTTCTATTTCCATTCTACTCTGGTCTCTCCTCATTTGAGTCCCTTAGAGATTTAAATACTTAGATTTGGTAATCCCACTGGATACTTAATCTAGACCCCTGTCTGCTTTCCATGCAAAATAGTATGTCTGAAATACTCTACAGCAAGCATGTCAAACTTGCGGCCCATGGGCCACATGCCTCGTTTATTTGGTCGTGTTAGCCTTGGAGTTTGACATGCTTGCTCTACAGGACCAGCAGAAAAAGACAAAGCAGGCCAGCACTCAGGATTCAAATCAAATAGAATCGCAAATGAAGGGCTATACGTACAGTGCCAGCACCATTCTGTGCCTGCTACTCTGCCAGCCTCTGGGGACAGAAAATTAAAAATCTGGACAGATGCAAGGGGGCCTAACATCTCTACCCTGAACTCATCCCACAGTGAACTGACTGTTTACTGACTTAGCACTGACACCAGGTAAGAATCTGGGGCCCCTGGGAGCTCAACCGTAAGCGGAACACTTCAACCCATTACACACTATCCTAGAAATATTGTCCAGATTCTACAGATTTGAACTAAACCCAAAAGTTAACATAGAAAAGCTCTCCTCCTAGGCTGATCGATCGGGCAAGCTCCCTGACTCTGT
The DNA here is from genome assembly GCF_963259705.1 of Myotis daubentonii. Taxonomy (NCBI): domain Eukaryota; kingdom Metazoa; phylum Chordata; class Mammalia; order Chiroptera; family Vespertilionidae; genus Myotis; species Myotis daubentonii. The sequence continues at coordinate 50,022,139 of NC_081840.1, read as the reverse complement.
CCCTTCTTTCATTCTTTTCCCCATGTTCCGGATTATCAACCTTAAGAAGAAAAGAAAGAAAAGGAAGAAAAGGAAGAAAAAAAAGAAAAGGAAGGAAGGAAGGAAAGAAGGAAGGAAGGAAGGAAGGAAGGAAGGAAGGAAGGAAGGAAGGAAGGAAGGAAGGAAGGAAGAAGGGAGGGAGGGAGGGAGGGAGGGAGGGAGGGAGGGAGGGAGGGATCTGGATCCTCCCATCATCCCTGGGTGACGTGGTATTTGGATTTCCTCAGGGAGAGGCAGGCAACAATCCCTGAGAACTACCACTTAGGAAGGGAGCACAGATCCTCCAGCCATGTTTACCAGCGTCTTAGCTCCACTTGGGCCTCTGCACCCCACCCCCATCCTCTATAAACAGAACTCAGAAAATCAGAAAACCTGTGCTCTAAGGTGGCTGTGACTCAGCACTGGCTCTCTTTGTTCCCAGCAGTGTTGTAAGAGCAGAACTCCATCGAAAGTAAATTCGTACAAGGCAAGGCCTCAGCTGCAGGAACGCTCCCTCCTGGAGCGTGAGGCACCCTGGGCAACGGGAGTCACAAGGCCTTTCTCACAAGGACACTCTCGCTCTGACGTCGGGGGTCTTGCTGGTCTGGGCCCTCACCTCCTACCCGCCTCTGAGAGGAGAGAAGCTACTTTTCAGAGCCACTCAGCCTCCTGGCATCTTCTAGAGAGAGTACCGGCCCAATAGCTCTCTCAACTCAATGCATATGCCTCGGTGTGCTGGTGAGCCCGAGAGCACGGGCCCTGCCTTGCTCTCCATTGGCAGGGGCTGCTGGTGCTTTGGCCATGCCAGAAATAAATCTTAAATGGTTCCACTTTTCAAACGTAAGAAAAAATGTGCAAAAACTTGCTGCAGTTACGCTTCTATACTTATGCTTTTGAGAAGGGGGAAGAACATACCCGCTTTTGCATTCCTTCCGGAGAACACAAATACTGCTGAAATCAAAACTGGCAATAATAACAGGGCAACTCATCACCCCCCTTCCAGAGAGAGAGACCCAAGCTGTACCAGTTTATTGGCACTTACACTAACTCCGGGGTTGTGCTGCCTCTAATTACAATCTATTTGATGTAGTCTAGATTCATCCTTTTCTCATTTAGCTGACTTTCCTTTCTAGTTATTTGGACCCATATGGTAAACCAGTCACAGCTGTGTTGTACACGCCACAGTATATATTTAACCCAAGGCCAATCTAGACCACGAGACTCCTACAGATTTAAGTCTCCGAAACCTCTTGTTAATTAAGCAATATTACTACTTATGCAGAGCTTTATTCAGTTTCTAACTAGACATTAAATTAAGGTAAGTAATTGTACAGCCTACCTCAAGCCAGAGCATAACACCAAGTAACCGTGCAGTGGGTGTAGGTAACATACCCACGAACTACTGAGACCCCGTCAAACTAGAAACAAAGCAGGTTTAGGAGAGTGAGCTAAATTCACTTTGTGAAAACAGATCAAAGCTCACTAGGGGACTGGTACCCTCGTCAGCTGCTGTCTGGACTCTGAAACTGTTCTTTGCTACCTTACCTGGCAGCCGTGTGTCCCACTCCCTGCATTCACTGTGTGCTCTGTGTCTGTGTGCACTAGATTATTCGGGTGAAATGTATACCTTCGCACACAGTCCCGAGGGCTGTGTAAATAAGATTAAATACAATTAGTGAAATAAAGTCCTTGCCCTCAAGGAGCTGACAATCTGGTGGGAGAGATAAATCCATATGTAAGTAATGACAACACAATGTGACAGGAGCTGTGTAAGAGCACAGAAAATATTATGAGACAGACCAAGAAATGATGGATTCTGCCTCCTCCTCAAAGACAGCTTGGGAAAGAGGCTGTGTGTCGGCTGGGGCTGAGGGGTGAGGGGCAGCCAGCTGGATGTCAGGAGTGGGCTCATGCTCCCTCTAGAACAGCGGTTTTTAATTGGGGTGCCGAGGCATGCTGGTGCGCCACAAGGATTTTTAAAACATGCAAAACCTGACTATTTAGTCAGAGATATTGGCCTCTTTGATGGTCAAATAAGAAAATGACAATAGCTGTTCAGTGTGAGTGAATCAAAATTATACTTTTAAAGTCAGATTCGCAAAAATGCATTTGTGGCGTGCTGCAGAGTTGTAGTCATTACTTCATGTGTGCCACGAGTTGAGAAAGGTTGACAATCGCTGCTCTAGAAGGAGGTGGCTCGCTCCTATCAGAGCAAAGGCTCTGTTTGGGGCACCGAGCAACCTAGAAATGAAGACAGGAACAAATCTGCAACGGGTGAGGCAAGGAGGCCCATTAAAAGGGCAGGCGCCACACCAGGCCCGGTGAGAGATGAGAAAGGTGGAGGGGGAGAGATGGGGAAGAGCTGCTTTGGGACCTTCTGACCAGTCCGGGCCATGCCAGCCCACAGATCTCACCCAGGCCGACTCCTGCTGGTCATCCTCCCCACTCCAGGCCTGCTCAGGGCTTGCAGTCCTTGTGTTTAACAGCAACTGATTAACCCTCTGCCACAGGTGACTGCTCACACAACAAGGAAGTAGACTTTGTGTCAGGTGGAGCAGGCTCCTCCCAGCATGCTCTGCACTTGGCGTACACGTGTGCACACACACTTAGGGCACCCTTTCTAGGAGAGAAGGCCCTCATAGTCATCTTTCCTTTTCAAGGTCCTCTGGCTTTTGTTTGTATCAGCATTTGAGGTTTACCCTTCGTTTCATGTCAAGGAAACACCAATTACTTAGCATGCTGTCCTCCCCATAAAGTGTTTGAGGAGGGAGTGGGGGCAAGGTGTGGCACAGCTTCTTAATTACACTGAAGGGCGAAGGCATTCTAAAAGGGAGAGTTAATATCTTAATTAACTCATTCGTTAAGTGGTGTTAGTTATCTAAAAATATCAAAGGGAAGGAAAAGGAACAAAAGGGATTTTACCCTCCTGAAGAATAACTTCATTTTAGCTTGTAATTAAATGTATTGCCTTCCATTATGACGGTAAATATGTCATCATAGACAATTTTAAAAATACAGAATATATTGAAAGCACAAGGAAGGAAAAGGATCAATTACCCATAACTCCATATATCAGTTAATAGTGCCTTTTTTCCTTTTTGACATAAAAAAGTAGTGGTGTAATCATACTGTACATACTCTCTTTTGTTCTTTTTTAATGCAACTGTCACAGTTATGGTGAATACATATTAAAATGAGTGTTGGAAAACTATGGTGATGACTGTACAAATTCATGAATACATGAAAAAATAGTGAATTGTACATTTCACATAGGCGAGTTGTATGGCATGTGAATTACATCAAATAAAAATGTTAAAAATTGTTCAGAAACTTTATTTTCCGGTCTCTGTAATATTCTAGACATTCTATGTCATGGAGTGTGAGTTACCACCATTTACTAAGTCACCCCCCAGCTAGAAGCTAGCTGGGTTTTTCACTATCATAACCAATACTGACACTCACATGATTGGTACACTGAGCTCTATATGCATATCATAGTCTTCCTTCTCAATAGTTGCCTAGACGGATTTAAGATTTTAAATATACTGACAATCCAGAAATTATTTTAAAGGTCCAACTGACAACTCAAGAAAATTTAATTACGCTGTAAAATCATTAGGCACCAAAAAAAAAAAAAAAAAAAAATTAGTTCCTGAAAGAACTCATTAGGCTTTAAGTCTGAAAGAGAAGAATAGAGGAACCTAAAGCAGGACCACAAACATGACAGGAGTCTGATAACAATAGAATCCCGTGTTCTGTGGCTGACATTCCCTCAGCAAAGAGTCCACTCCTGGCAGGTTGGTGTTGTGTCGGGATGCTCAGGCACACAGCCTGGGGCTGGCCAGAACTCTGTTCAAACCCGTTTGAACCAAGGCCGAGAGACCAACAGCATGTTAATCCTCAATGTCCCCCACGCACTACATCAGAGGGTGAATCTGAAGTCCACCTAAGATGAGAGTTCCGAAAGTGCTTGGTGCAATGCGTGCCCATAAGGAGCATCAATAAACTCAATAAATAGCTGTAACTGGGATAATGATGATGTCAGCTGCTTGTGACCAAAGAGAAAGCAGGAATCCAAATCTCAGCCTTGCAGACGTTTCTGCTTAGAAACTACAGTCTTTTTCTACTGACTTAGAAAGGGCCTGAAGGTATTTTTATTGCCATGGGAGTTTCAGCCGTTACCAGAGCTCACTCCTTTGCGCAATCTTAACATTCCAGAGTGCTAAAAGCTTTCTCACGCAGGGATAAAAGCCGTCTTTGTCTCCAGCTGGTAAAAGACACCATCTTCGTCAGATGAGTTTAACTGTTGAACCTGGAGTGTGTTCCCACGATGGCATGATGGGAAGCCCCAGGAATGTAGACACACCCAAATACTAACGAGACAGGCTGAGCTTTAGGAAAGTGGAGTGTGTGTGTGTGTGTGTGTGTGTGTGTGTGTGTGTGTGTGTGTTAAGGGAAACTATTTTGAGCAATGTGAAAACGCCCGGCACTAAGCAAAGATGCTAAGTGGTACTTCACAATAGCCCTGTGAGGTGGGAGCTTTGATGAGTCCTACTTACTAGTAAAAAAACTGAGGCTGAAGGAAGTTAAGTAATTTTCCAGTCACATAGCTAGTGAATTAGTGGCAGAGCCGAGATCTGAACCCATGATCACACACACTCTCATCCACTCCACTCCACTGAGTCGTACTGACTGTACTGAGATAAGCCCTGCAGATTTTAGTTTATTTTCTGATTAGTGACTTCCTGACTTCCCAACCTGGCCTTTGACAAGTTCGGTCATTTACAAACACCAAAACGAGAAGACTTTTTAAAGGTCAAATCCGGATGCTTCCTTATTCTCCCTTCCGTGATCCAGGCAGCCATTCTGGGAAGTGCCCACAGCGTCCCCCTGGAACCCAAGGCTGCTCTGAGGCAAATGAAACAAAGCCCTAGGTCCTGTTAACAGGGGTGGGGAACCTTTTATCTGCCAAGAGCCATTTGGATATTTATAACGTCATTCTTGGGCCATAAAAAATTATAAACTTAAACATTAACCTGCTACACTTGGTCACACATTTAATTAATGCATTGGAAGGGCCAGACCAAATGATTTTGCAAGCCTTATATGAGCCTTGAGCTAGATGTTCCCCACCCTCTGTTAAAACCACGGCATGGAGAGAATCCTCACAGTGACGAGGAAGTCCAGAAGGGGAAACGAGTGGTGAAATCACAGCATCACCACAATGATCACCATGGTTCCCGGGATTCCGGGGATGGGGAAACCCCAAAGATATGTGCTTCATTAACATGAGGCCCAAAGTCAGAACATTTACTCTCGTGGACACAGAGAACAGCGTGATGACTTGAACATGCTCTTGCTCAATTCTATCCAATCCAGGGCTTTATCTGCGGGAGTTAGATAGGGAGGCTTTTAGCCTCCTGGTCCTCTTACTCATCCTGAAACTCGAGGAAACATACTCATTCCAACAATTCTTCCAATTCCAGCTCCAGGCCTAAGGAGTGGCGTGACTTGTGGGGTCACACACAAAAATGTCTGAATTTTTCTCTCATTAGATCAATCTAAGAGCAAAGCAGTAAAATTTTCCCAGCATTTTGCCAACAAACATAATGAAATTCAAGGGGAATCAGGACAAAAAGAAAGGCCCTTAGGGATCACCAAGACCAACTTCTTCCTTGACAGGAGAGGCACTGCAGCCTCAGAGGGAAGGGCGGGGCGCCAAACACACACGCGGGGGACCAGGTCCTGGCTGCTCTCAGCCTGGGCCGATTTCCATGTTGCTATGCTATTTGGTTAAACTATGTTCTCATGTTTTAGATCTTCTCTCCAAATTGAGAAGGGAAGAGGCGGAAAAGGAGGGAGGGATGAAAACAAGCAGGTGTGGGGTAAGGTAGGGTTGAATCTGCTCCATTAAGACAATTGCGAATGCCCAATGTATGGAGATTCGAGGCAGGATGAAGAGACAACTACAAATGCCTACCTTTGGTCTTGATGGCCGTTTCGATGTTCAAAGCATCCCGGTCAGCATCGAAGTTGGGGTAGGCTTTGACCGACCCATACGCACTTACGGGTGTGGAGTGCTAAGGGCAAAAGACACACAGGCAACCACATCATGCACATTGAAGATCCTCTCGTTGAAACATCGATTTCTACAATAGATTTATTTTTCCTATTGTTTCTTTTAACAATTCCAATCATTCTTAGACTAGAGAACCACTTAAGTATGAACAAGCCACCAAATATAAGATAAGGAACTGCACCGTTTCCTGTGAGAATTCTTCCTCAAAGGCCCGGTGAGTTTACAATGTGCTGTCTATATGTCCACTTTTCTTACTTTAGTGCACGCTCAAAAGCAGGCAACACAAAGCTGGGCATTCGAAAGCACCTGTGGACTTGGGGAGGTTTGAAAGAGCATTCACACTAGGCTGGCAACAATTCAAAACCAACGGAGAATGTGAAAATGCCTGAATAGCAAGTGTGTTCTGCCAAGTTTTTGTGACAGGCTCACGAATTTCCACTTGGGCCTGTTGGCTGAGCTCATGATGCATTTAAAAGCAAATGCAAAACGCCGATCTGCTTGCCTCTTAAAGTGAGGAAGTTCCCTCCACTTGGGCCACCGCTGTGACACCAAAGTGGTCAGGCCACGTGGCTACATCCTCCTTCATGTGGGCCCAGTTCCTCCTGCTCTTCCCTCTCCTCTCTGTCCCCTCCCTCTGCTGTATTATCACTATCTCCCCCTGCCCACTACCCTAACTAGTATTTTTTTTCCTTATTGCCTTTTTTTTTAAACAGCCATCTTTTTTTAAATTTTATTTTTATTGATTTCAGGGAGAGAGGAAAGGAAAGGGGGAGGGAGGGAGGGAGAGAGAGAGAGAGAGAGAGAGAGAGAGAGAGAGAGAGAGAGAAACATCAATGATGAGAATCATTGATCAGCTGCCTCCTGCAAGACCTCTACTGGGGATCGAGCCCACAACCTGGGCATGTGCCCTGACCAGGAATCGAACCGTGACCTCCTGGTTCATAGGTCAATGACAATCACTGAGCTACGTGGGGTAATGGGCTTTGAAAAACATTTCAAAGGAAGAGGGTATGGTCACAGTGTTTTTCAAAGCCCATCAGCCTTCCTGATGGGATGGACCAACCCCACCCCACCTGAGACCAAGGTGAGGGCAACAACCTGCTCCTTCCCCCAGGATCAGCTCGCCTCCCCTTGAAGCTCCTGCAGCTCTCCTCCTCCCTGCTCCCTCCCCCAGCACAAAGGACTGACAAGAGGACAGACAATGTGGTTTTGGTTGGCTGATGGCCGGCACAGCCACCCACAACTGTCCCACTTTCAGTGCCAGGGTTCCCCATCCTGAACCACCCCCGCCTCCCCCAGTACATAAAACCCATCATAATATGCGACTTTGTGTTGGCTCGGTTCCTGGAAAGAGGCAGAGACTAAGGTGCCCCGACTGACCTCTCCACCCACAGACATTACGTTATGGGCACCAGCTCCCTCTCCCACCACTTGGTTGTGTTAGCAGGGAGCTTATACAGGTAAGCAACTAAGAGTCCATCCTCTTGAATGCGTGTCCCAGGACAAGCCAGAAATCTAGGTTCACAATTGGCCAAAACTTCTCACAATGCGCTTGTCACTCTCCTGGCCGAGCAGGAAGTCCAGTCGTATGTATAACTCAGGAACACAATGAGCTACCCCGGCGTTTTCCACCTCATTTCACGCCTTAAACTTTCCAGTAAGATGAACTCAATGGGAACCGAGCACACACTCAGGGAAAGGAAAGAACAACGTGCTCTTTTGAAAAGCTATCTCTGCCGTGGTGGCTGCAAAGTGTGGGTGGAAATCTAAGGAAAAACATCTCCCCGTGTAATGGCAGTGCCATCCATGATTTACAAAGCAGATGGTCTGGTCACTGAGCCACATCATGTGTGGCTTCTGTTACAAAGTGCTCTCTCATCCTACTCCCAAACACGAGAAGGGCAACGTTTGGCATAATTTTATAGTATCCATGGAAACAAAATTAAATGGATAACTAAACCTGTTACCTGTAAATCCACTCATCTGAAAATCAAATTATTGAGGCAAAAGTGATCCTCCCTCAAAATGCTAGAGAAAACATGGCATTTTCTATTGCAGGCCCATCTCCCCAGATGGAGAAACGCATCACAATGGAGTGCAGTCACCTCAGAGGCTGCTCGAAAAGCCCTGTCAGGAAGCCTGATTCTAAAGACGATATAATGATCGGGTCCGTTAAAGAAAGAAATCACTCAGCTCCTGGACCTGCCTGGACCTCAACGCGCAGCTTGTACTGTTGCCAACAGCAGTGGGCACCAGTCCCAAAAGGGAAGGTTAGAAGTCCGTATAGGCTCTCCACACCGTAACACCTGTGCTTGCATGGACACCGTCATTCTGAACATTCTGATGTCAAGCACCACAGACAATAGAGGGTTCTGTACCCACATGCTCCAAGCTGCGGTCGATCCATGGCGAGCGCTTCTTGGTACTTTAATTTAATTGAGAGCATATCATGAAAATTCTCCCTACAACCGGTGTCACTCACTGCTGGGTTTTTGTAAAAAGCCATTTCAGTCAAGATAACCTAAAAGATGTAAGATGGCCCTAGCCGGTTTGGCTCAGTGGATAGAGCGTTGGCCTGCGGACTCAAGGGTCCCAGGATCGATTCTGGTCAAGGGCTTGTACCTTGGTTGCAGGCACATACCCAGTAGAGAGTGTGCAGGAGGCAGCTGATCGATGTCTCTCTCCCTCATCAATGTTTCTAACTCTCTATCCCTCTCCCTTCCTCTCTGTAAAAAATCAATAAAATATGTATTTTTTTAAAAAAGATGTATGATGTTCTTAGATACGTTACATTTTCATAATTTATATTCTACTTGATCCTAAAAGTGTTTACAATGATATAACCTCACATGTAGTGTGACAAGTTTTAATATAAAACAGAGAAGCAAATGCACCAGAATTATAGGTTCACATATTTCCTGGGAAAGACAATTAAAAATAATTCTGAGCTCCGTGATAGCCAAAGCAAAAAAGGAAACATGATGAATCACAGTAGGTTCATTATTTAATTTTTTTTAAACAAAAAAAAAGAACAAACATCCTAGCTGTTTAGGAGAAAAGCTTTCCCAGGTACTAAAATAATTTTTTTTTAAAGAAGTAAGTTCTTGTGTGGAATAACTTCCTGGACACTTACAAGTCCCGAACCCTCAGGGTCTTTTTTGTTGTTGTTAATCCTTACCCGAGGATATTTTTTCCAGTGATTTTTAGAAAGAGTAGAAGGAAGGGCTAGGGGGAGAGAGAGAGAGAGAAAGAGAGAGAGAGAGAGAGAGAGAGAGAGAGAGAGAGAGAGAGAGAGAGATGCATTGATGTGAGAGAGACACATCGATTGATTGTCTCCCTCACTGGGGAAGCAACCAATGGATTGGGGGAGAACGGAGAATGGAGAACCAAGAGGGGGAGTGATTGTCTAAATTTTGTCCCATTTTCTTAGATGCACAAGAAAAGGGAATAGTATTATCCAGAGAGATGTACAATTTGCAAACATGACACCAAGTGAAAATGATATACTTACCTCACCCTCCAAGCTGAGCTTGCACAGAATTTCGTGAACAGTAGACATTTTGAAAGAAGCTGGAAAGAAAAAAAAAATACAACAAGAAGTCTTTAGGAGAGAGGCTTTCCCTTCCCCGAAGCACAGCGATTCATTACACTAATCTTCACTTCTCGGACCATTTCATCTGAGGATATTAGAGTAATTTTTACCAATATATGCAATTTCCATCTCATGATTGGGGAAATTAAAGCTTGGCGAAGGTTTGCTGAGGTTTGGGATGGGCTGCTGAGTTGGCCAGTCCCCCCGCTTGCCCTGTGTGAACAGACCCTGGGGAGGCGGATTTGTGAACACGAAACCACAATGCCCCCCTAGGCTAATGCAACTTGTTCCAACAGGATAACACTGAGTCTCCCACTTCTCGCACAAAGTGAAAAGCTTGTCAAACCAGCCACAACTTCTGTTATTTCTCACCAGTAATTTGACCTATTGAAAGGGACCTGAAAACCACGGGTGTGGACTGAAATCAGTAGCATTTCTAGGCTGACTCCTTCCTAAATGGAAGCCTTTACTATGATCCCTAATGACTTTCTTAGCTCACCGATGCTTAGGAGATATCAAACTGTTAATGAGAAAGACAGCGGGTAGATTTTCTGGCATTATCTCATTCCATAAAAGACTGATCCTTGCATTTAACATTCAAAATGGCTGAAATGAAGTCATCTTCCAGTTAATACATTTAATGGGGCTATGCCACTATCGTCTGATGGATTGCTTTCCAGCTTTGCAATCACACAATTCTCGGAATCGATACGCCAACCCCTGCCAATAAAAAGTGCTTGGCGGGCATTAAATTTATCTCAACTGAGCCAAGGCAGCAGCATCCCCCAAATAAAGGAAATAGAGCAGAGCTGCATCCGAAATAGTGGGAATGACATTTGAATTGCAGCATCTCCTGCTTTGGTATTTTTTTTTCTTCTTAATATTCTTTGACCAAGGAAATTGTGTCCATGCAAATTCAGCTTTCTATTCTCTTCCAACAGTTTGCTTAGTCTAAATATTTTCATAAAACTGGCTTGAGGGAGTACTGACATAGACACTTGCTAACTTATCAGAAGGCTTTGAACTAAGCCAATTCCAGGCTCCCTGTGGGGTGGAGGCAAGGGAATGTAAGAGGAGTGGACTCTCTATTATTTGAGGTTATGGGTATATTTCTGCAAAGTTTTCTTTTTAAAAAAATATTTTTTAATTGATTCCAGAGAGGACGGAAGAAGGAGAAAGAGATAAAAACACCAATGATGAGAGAGAATCATTGATAAGCTACTTCCTACAGGCCCCACACTGGGGATCAAGCCCGAAACCCAGGCATATGCCCTGACCTGGAATCGAACCGTGACCTTCTGGTTCATAGGTGGACGCTCAACCACTGAGCCACGCCGGCTGGGCTTCTGCAAGGTTTTCATCCCAATCTCACTCCTAGACCACTCCTCTCTCTTCTGAATCTCACAGACAATTTTTAAGCACAGCAAAAAAGAAAAGCACAGCTACTCTAATCCCTCCCACTCCCATAACTCTCAGACACCCACCCCCCAAATATCCCAGAGCTGGGGTATAACCCTGATTTGCAAAAAGTCTTCCTCTATAAATAAACTGTGGCACATGCAGACAATGAGTAATATTCAGGGCTGAAAAAAAGGAGCTATCAAGCTAGGAACAGGCATGGAGGAACCTTAAATGCACATTATTAAGCAAGAGAAACCAATCTGAAAAGGCTACATACGATATGATTCCAACTCTATGACATTTTGGAAAAAGCAACACTATGGAGACAATAAAAGGATCAGCAGCAGTCAGGGATTAGAGGGGAAGGAAGGAGGGATGTATAGGCAGAGCAAAGAGGATTTTAGGGCCATACAACTATTGTGTGTGTCAAGGGAATGGTGGTTACACATCATTCTGTCCACACCCATCGAATGTGTAGCACCAAGAATGAGCCCTCAGGTGAACTCTGGACTGTGACCGGTAGTGATGTGTCAGTGCAGGCTCATCAGCGGTATCCAATGTACCCCTCAGGTGGGGCTGTTGGTAGTGGGGCGGTTGCGCATGTGTGAGGCTGGGAATATATGGGAGCTCTGACTTTCCACTCAGTTTTTCTGGGAACCTTACACTGCCCTGAAAAAGAAAGTCTCTTTTTTTCTTCTTCTTCTCAAAAGGTCTTGCTCTGTAGGTGGACTTTCCAATCAGTAGCCACCAGCCACCTGTGGCTGCCAAGCACTTGGCAAGTGTCCAGTGCAAAGGGAGAGGTGCTGTAAGCGTGCACACCAGCTTCGGGAGATGCGGTACAAGAAAAAAAATGTAACAATCTCTCAATAATTTACATTGATTAGATATTATAGTTATGAAGTGGTGGGTATACTGGGTTAAATAAAAAAAAAACGATTTAAATTCCATTTTACCTATTTCTTTTTTAAAATATATTTTTATGGATTTCAGAGAGGAAAAGAGATGGAGAGAGCTAGAAACAGCAAAGGTAGGCATCATTGATCAGCTGCCTCCTGCATGTCCCCTACTGGGGATTGAGCCCACAACCCGAGCATGTGCCCTGGCCGGGAATGGAACAGTGACCTCCTGGTTCATAGGTCAACACTCAACCCCGGAGCGACAATTACACAGGCCATTTTACCTATTTCGTTTACTTTTTCTGTACCGTGTCTACCGGAAAATTTACACTAGCATATGCCCACATTCTATTTCTACTGGATATCACTGGTCTAGAGCAGTGGTCGGCAAACTGCGGCTCGCGAGCCACATGCGGCTCTTTGGCCCCTTGAGTATGGCTCTTCCACAAAATATCACGTGCGGGCGCACACGTACAGTGTGACTGAAACACGTACAGTGCGACTGAAACTTCGTGGCCCATGCGCAGAAGTCGATATTTTGTGGAAGAGCCACACTCAAGGGGCCAAGGAGCCGCAGTTTGCCGAGCCGCAGTTTGCTGAGCACTGGTCTAGAGGGTCCTGCAGTGCCCAAAACCTTTGGAGTGGCTGGGTCAGTTAAAGACTAAGTTTGAGATTCCTCATAAGACAAACGAGTTTGAGTCTGCTCCAGAAATCTCCAATTCCAACTTGGGCCAAGAAATGTTCCACAGGGTCTCATCAGTATCCTTCCACCTGAGAACCACCAAAGCAGAGAGAAACCCCAGGACACTGCAGCTCTCCGCCGGCCTTGGCTATATCCACCCTGGGGCTCCCCCAGAAGCGGACTAGGTCTACAGCGACGGGACAGCTCCTGCCACCTGCCTTGCAGAAGTCCAGTCCCCACTGTATACACCTAAGAAATAAAAATGCCAAACACACAGGGAATCATTAAGTCAGAGATGCAAACAGCTGCTTCTGCTTACAGGGAGGTGGGGACTAAATCCCATTTATTCATTAAACCAGGCACCTCCTGTTGGCTCTGTTGTTTCAGAAATCTCCACCACAGAGGCACAGTGTATTTTTATGGAGCCCTGGCTTGGCAGGCAGCTGTTTAGCCATGTTCTGCATGGGGCCCCCTCAGGACTGTACAAATCAAAGACAGGCTGGTATACACTCTCCACTCAGGTCCACTCTCCTCCCACAGCCACGACACACTGAGGAGAGACAGAAAACAGGGATGTTTAAAAGCCCCACAAACTTCCTTCCTGTTTTACCCTGCACAAGCTGTGCTGCCCTTCCATCCCATCAGCCCTACGTGCCCCTACCCATTCAGGTCCTCTAGTTGATCCTGTTCAAAACCCATCCTTCAGTGGCGGCCTCTCACTCCAGCTCAGTTTAGCCCTCAAAGATTCATACGGGTCCCTTTTGCGGCCACCGTAGCAGTGCCAGCGGGAAGATTACATCTTCTCTTTCCCAAGAGCTGAGAAATACATGCCCATCCGAAAGGATGATGATGTTCAGGTTGTCCGAGGACATGACAAAGGGCAGCAAATTGGCAAAGTAGTGCAGGTTTACAGGAAGAAATACGTCACTGACACTGAACGAGTGCAGCGGGAGGAAGCTAAGGGTGCAACTGCGCATGTGGGCGTTCGCCCCGGCGAGGTGGTCATCACCAGACTAAAGCTGGACAAAGACCGCAAAAAGGTCCTTGGGTGTAAAACCAAATCTCACCAAGTAGGAAAGAAAAGGGCAAATACAAGGGGGAAAAAATTGAGAAGATTCAGGAATAAAGTAATAGTATATACAACTTTCATTAAAAACCTAAAATGAAAAAAGAAAAGATTGGCACGGGAACCCAGCCTCAGCGCCCTCTGTCCACTCCCCAGCAAAAGTGGACGTGCTTCTCAGCAGACACACTGTGCTCCTTTAATCCACGGCGCCTCGATGCCTGCTCCCCCCATCGCCTTACCCTCAGCTGCTCTAGTTAGAGAGCCTGCCCATTCCTCAGGCCGCCACTGCTCTGGCCTCTGCTCTAACCGGGCAGCTGCAGCCCCCATTCCACAGTGCTCTCTCCCTCCTTTCAGTGCCAGGAGCGCTTACTGATGCCGCTAGCATCATCCACTGACCACAAGTGTCCTGAGTTCCTGCCATGTACCAAGTATTCAAACGGCAAATGCTGAAGTCCAATTCAGTGCAGCAGGCAATATGCTTTACCTCGTCTCCCCCAGAGTCTCAGTTTCCCCACACATTAGGTTCTAAATAAACTGTTTTGAAACAGTGAGCTGCTATTTTGCATAATTAATCATATGCATGTATATTATTTATAACCATTCTGCAGAAAAAGCAAATATGTCAATAACCACAAAGTAATGCCCATGAGACTGGCTATTACATGCAAGTTTTTTGTATCTATGTAACCATTTCCTATTTCCTGCAAGCTTCACGGCAAACTTTATCTTCACCGTAGAAATAAACTACGGCCCCTGTTTCTTTATTGCATCCAATTCCCCTGGCAAAGCCAAGTCATTCCGTGGATGATTGATTGGTCGCTAGAAGAAAGAGTTGGCTTTCCCACTCATGTTTGTTAAAACATTAGCTTAATATAGCACAGGTGATTAATGAGACCGTGTCAGTGTGCTGCTACTCTTGAAAGAGGAAAAAGACAGTCTTGGCAGTGTTACTGTAGGTTACAAACCCTGGTAACATTCAAATAATCTATGAACAGAGTCCTAACGAGTACACACTCGCCCGCACGGCATTAAGGCTGAGAGATACACAACCAACGATGAAATGCAGACCCCACCCTGCAGGGCCGTCTGCTCTCTTCCCTCCTCGCCCCAGTGAGACACCTGAGAGATTAGATTAGCCAGGTCACCTGGCTGATGAGCAGGGAGACAGGGCCGAACCCAGGCTCTCTGACTCTTAGGTCTTTGCCCTTTCAACTTCACCACAGCTGTTCTTCGTTCTAAGGCAGTGATGGCAAACCTTTTGAGCTCGGCGTGTCAGCATTTTGAAAAACCCTAACTCAACTCTGGTGCCGTGTCACATATAGAAATTTTTTGATATTTGCAACCATAGTAAAACAAAGACATATTTTTGATATTTATTTTATATATCTAAATGCCATTTAACAAAGAAAAATCAACCAAAAAAATGAGTTCGCGTGTCACCTCTGACACGCGTGTCATCGGTTCGCCATCACTGTTCTAAGGGATGAAGACACCAAGAGGATGATAAAAGCAATAGGAGTGAGGTCACCTGAGAGCCTAAAGCAGTTCTCAACCTTCTGGCCCTTTAAATACAGGTCCTCATGTTGTGACCCAACATAAAATTATTTTTGTTGCTACTTCATAACTGTAATGTTGCTACTGTCATGAATCGTAATGTAAATATCTGATATGCAGGATGGTCTTAGGCGACCCCTGTGAAAGGATCGTTCGACTGCCAAAGGGGTCGCGACCCACAGGTTGAGAACCGCTGGCCTAAAGGGTGAGGTCGTGAAAGATTCGAGCTGGAGAAACGTGGGGAGAGGCTGGCAGATGGACGGGAATGTCCCTGGGTGTCAGAAGAACAAGAAGACAGGCTTAAACCAGCCATGTCTATTGTGGGTCCTCGCGGGGCCCTAAATACACATTTCTGAATGGTACACATGGAAGCCTGGGAATACTGGAGGGCCAGAAAGCCAACGTGATTCCTTCCCAATACGCATAGTCTCTGTTCACAGCTCTTGCTCTGGAGCTGAATTTTCTTACTGAAAACAATAGCTCTGCTTAGTGCACCTGTTGTTCTAAATGAGAATAAAATCAAGTCTATGCGCCAGGAGGCGATCCCGTTCCCACCAACTCCTAGCACAGTAAAATTCACCAGCGCACTGACAGCAGAGCCCCGCCTGTCCGCACACTGCTCCACAGGCAGCCTGCAGCTCTCCTCCCAGCACTCCACCGCACCCCATCCCCAACTGGTTTCAACTTGCAAAAAAGAAAAAAAAATCAGCAAATCCAATCTGCTGGTGAGAATCTCTACATACCAGTCAGTACCTTCCATTCCCAGAGAAGGGCTGGGCTGCCAGACAAGATCATTAGCACCTTTATCAGGGAAAGTTTTTCCTTTAAGAAAACAGACATACTGAGAAGCCACACCTGCTTCAAACTGGTTTGAAATAATTCGCCACTGGGGTAAGAACAGACTCACTCAACTCCACCCTAACGCAGGGAACAGAGCGGACTCCTCTACCTTGAAAATATTAATAAAGGAGACTGTTAACTGCCTGACGAAAGTAGCTCTTACTGGAGTGAAAAGCTCGACATTAATGAAACACTGCCGAAAACCAAATGATTTCCAGTTAGCATGAGGTCTCGCTTAAAGATAATTTCAAGGGTCTGTCCTTTTCTAAAACCCGACAGATTGTTTTGTACATTATTGTTTCACTTCAAACAGAGAACAAAAAAACAGTTACAATGAAACGGCTTTACCTTCTCCCCACAAAAGAAAAGTAACAGTTTGCAAACAAGTGAAAACAAACAAAAAAAGAGTAAGCCTAAAAGTAAACACTTGAGATAGTAAAAACAAGTTATACGGAAATGATTTAAGAGTCAGCTCCAGAAAGACCAAATATGAATTCCCACAAACAAACAAACAAACAAACAAACAAACAAAAACATGTTGCAACAGGGCTGGTCTGCAGAGCGAACCTGACAACCATCCAACAGTTTCGCTGACACACCCACTTTATAGTTTCACAGTGGAGTGTTGATGCGTAACCACAAAACACAACCCTAGCAACCATGCTGAATCAATCAGGGCCTGGATGACACAAAAGAGGATTTCTAAACCAAAAAAATGTACGGGGGTGGGGAGTGTGTGTGGGGGGTGGGGGTGGGGTGAGTGTGGAGGTTTGGGCTTCCCCACCAAAGCCCTTACTGTGCAAAATGCTGGGTCTAAAGGACCAGCCACAATTTCAAAGGAAGCTGGGGGGGGGGGGGGGGAGAACCCATTCGTGGGGGTGGGCAGGGAGTGCCCGCTGTACTCCACTCTCCACCCCACACCCAAGCATTTTTATTTAACAGAAACTTCCTGAAAGCACACACTTTTCTCCTTGGTTTTATGGTCTTGATTAAGCCTGAGTCACAGGGCCAAGTCATTCTCCAGAAATCCTGGAATTCGGCCCTCCAGCCTTGATAGTACTGGGCAGGAAGGACAGGGCACCACTTGCGCCTGCTTGCCCCTTTCGTTGCTGGATCTGAGTCAATATTTGTTTGCTACCTACAGGCAGGTTGCAGCCTCCTGCTCTCAGAGCCTCTCCAACTCAGCCTCCTGATAAGGGATGGAGTGGGTGGAAAGAGGCCAGCAGGAAGAATGAGGTCAGTTGGCAGGAAGCACTCTCAGAGCTCAGAAATCAAGGCCTTCACAACGACAGCTCCATTTCAGTGTTTTATGGCCTGCATGTTGTATTTCCAATAGGGCCTGCTGCCAACAGAAAGAAAGTCTAAACTCAGCCTTCAAGATCTTCCGCACTCTGGACTTTCTGACTGATTCATAAATATCTCTTACACCCAAGCATACACGAGAGTGCATGCACAAGCACACACGCGCGCGTGCACACACACACACACACACGCAGACATGCACACACACCAGCATTGAAATCGAATGCCAATGGTATCGTTCTCCAAACACACTTAGCGCTGTCCTGCTACCTCTAGGCCAGTGGTTCTCAACTTTGGCTGCACATTAGAATCAGCTGGGAATCTTTTTAAAATCCTGATTTCAGGGCCTCATCCTCCGGAAATTGTTTCTTTGTTATGGGGTGAGGCCACCACATTAGTAACAAAGAAACAGAATTTCCGGAGGATGAGGCCCAGAAATCAGGATTTTAAAAAGATTCCCAGGTGATTCTAATGTGCAGCCAAGGTTGAGAACCACTGCTCTAGGCCCAGGTCCTCCAAGTTCCCTCCACTGTGCTCTCTCAATCATGATCCGCTAACATCCTCATAAGACCTCAGGACACAAAAAAATACTGTTACCTTTTCTCCTGCACCTCTTCCGGCTCTGGGCTGTGGCTCTCCAGTGTGTCTGAAATTTCAGAGCCGAGTGTCTATAGGCGAGCTTCCATTCCATCCGCCCACAGGGTTTCTGTCTTACTCATGCATTTCCTCATGGGTCTGAGCACAGTGCCCAGCCCAGCACACACTAGGCGTTCAGCCACATTTTGGGAGGATTTACACACACCGGGTCTTTCCTTATTCTGTCTTTTTTTTCTTCCCTCTTCTTTTCCAATGTACCCACCTTCCTCAATCTTTGCCTCCCACAGACTATCTCCAATGGGTTTCCAGTTCCACTCATTCAGAGCTGGAGGCTTCAATTCCCAGCTTCCATGCCAAAGCCTGGCAACTTCTTCCTCCTCATAAAATGCAGCCCATTCCCAGCCCAGCTCGGCACCCCACCTCTCCTAGCTCTGTCCACTGGTCCACGTGGACATGGAACCCACATCTCCTATGGCAGGGAAGGAAAGGAAGGAGGTGGAAATTAGAAAGGATCTGGAGAGGCCTCGGGCCTCTGATTTCCCGTGCGCTGTGAGGGTGTAGACTGGGTGTGGCAAGGAGACAAAGGGCAAGGATCCCGGTCACTGCCACTCCTGGAAGTCAGGACTTCCCACAGCAGCCTGGGATTCGGCTATGTGGATGCTTATTGACCTCTGACAAGATGGAGCTCAGGTGGTTGAAAAGCTTCAGGTTGTACCCTGAAAAGGAGACCCGGAGGTAATCTTTGAAGCCTGGGTATCTGCTGTCTCCTCCTGCTGACCTGCTCCCCAACAAAGGAGATGGGGACTGCCTCTGGCAATAGGAGAAGGACAAATATACCAGACAGAGAATGGGCGGAAATAATTTTTTTTTAAGGACTGGAATTTCCTCTGAGTTAGCCTAAAACTAGAATAGGGTGTGGCACCAGGGAAAATGAGGGTGGATTCCCGTATTTTAAAAAAAGCATTCTATTTCAATCAGAACATTCCAATTCTATCAGATTCTCACAATCAAATCCAAGACACAGGTTAAACCACAATAACTTTCAGAACAGTTGCCCTGAGGTTAAATGTGATGCTCAGATCTGTGGAGCAGCTGGAATAAAGGGGCAAGGAGCCCCAATCAACTTGGAAACTAACTGATTTGGGGATACGGAACATTCAAAATCCAATTACTGCCTGTACAATGCACTTACTTTGTCTATTTTTCTGTCTGTTTGGTTCACTGCTGTGTCTCCAATGCCTATAACTGTGAACAGAACAGAGCAGTGGTTAGTAAGTATTGTGGAACCAACGATGCTGAAAGCAGCCCCCCAGAGCCGGGACTCCTTTGTGACACACCCATCCTCAATAATGAAAAATGCCTCAGTAGGCCCAGAGCCTGCACAAGCCAAGAGGGAGAACAAAGGCCCAGGACAGGGTGTTAGTGCCCGAGCCTACTGCCAGTGGTGCAGGAAGAGCCTACAAACCTCAAAATCAATAGCAAGTACAGAAAGATGTCTATCTTGCCAGCAAAACTACTTAAATTAGAAATTAGTCAGGAAACTAATGGCCAGGACTACTGGCCTAAAGACAATCAATAAAGTAGTTTAATAGCTCAGACACAGGATCTTAAAGATTGAAACGCCAACCCAAGACCAAGCTCCTGATCAAAGCCAGTGAGTCAGCAATATTTCCTGGGCATGTACCCCAGGCAGGCCACTTGGCACTGCAGGAAATTACAAAATCCAAGCGGTCTCTAAATCATAACCCCCCAACTGAAAAAATGCATATTGATGGGCACACCCTTCCACTGCAGATGCGGTGGATCCTTCTGGAGAAACCCTTGAAGCTTTTAGAGAACAAAGGGACTTAGGAGAGGGGAGGAAATTGCTAAGTGGGAATGTCTTCACACCACTGGCCACAGGGGATACCTCTCCAAACTTGGCCTCAACTAAAATGCTTCTTCACAATGCCTGAATGTTATGCGGCTCCTTGATTCCATAGCCTCCACTTCTATGAATTACAGGTGTGTTTGGGCAACGAGGTTTTCTTGTGGGTTTGTTGTGGGTTTTTTTTCATAACACAACTCCCCTGGGGTGTTGAAGATTAGGACCACCAACCACACCCAATACTGAATATTAATGAATATAAATGAATATTGATTCTATTTGCTAATCTCTAGCTGGGTGTTAAGGCCAATGGAATGGGAAGGAGGCGGGGATGCAGAAGTGGATAGGCCTGGATGACTTTGATCAGATGTCAATCAAGAAAGAAGGTCTCAAAGGAGGCGGGAGGAAGGCAGAGAAAAGTGGAGAGGGGGGGCAAAGACATATTTTTCAAATTAAGATAATCTGTGTCAACCTTAAAACTAATAAAAGTTCCAGAAAAAATATTTCCGTGGTTTATTCTTCCTACCCATATATCCTCCCTCACCTTTCCACCTTTGTGCCCCCCCCCCTCCCCGCAGCAGGCATGTACTGTCAGTGCACTTCAGCAGGTGTTTCTGAGCTAGCCTGGGAACCAAGGCGCCTGCCTCCTCTAACATTGTGTCAGTGGGAAGGTGCAATCTGTGTTTCAAGCCTCCAAGTTGCAGGCAGGCACAGTAGCGCACACTTCGAACAGCATCTGTCTGAACACAGGGGCCCGATTCCTGGACTCCAGAACTTAAAGTGCTTGGTAAAGACCCAACGTGCACCCTTAAGGCCACTGCTCTTTTACACACCAATTCGGAATACCCATAGCTTCAAAATGACAAATCCTAACACAAAAATGGCACTCTGGAATTGTATGGCACAATGTTTTCAGTATGCTTTACATATTTATTTTTGAATGAACATTTTTTTTTGGAATGTTCAGTAACCTCATGTGAGTGGAGGTAAAAATGGATATCCTTAAACCACATTCATAGATAAGAAAATTGATGTTCATCTCCCAGGTTCTCAAAGCCAGGTGGTGGAATCCAGCCCCCCACACCAGGGGGGACCCACCCTACAGGGCTGCAGGAGAGGCCCAGGGGCCGCACCCTTTTCTGTACTCAGTCCCTGACTCACTGTGGCATCATGGTGACACCCCTCCCCACAGAACCCCGGGACACTTCCTCCCTGAATCAAAAGTGGTCAGCCAAGTGGGAAACTCTCCAGATCTACGGAAATCAGAAGCTGCCTCTCTTACAGAATAACCTAGACAAAGGAGAATGAGCTGAGGTTTTGTTTTTTTCATTTTGCTTTGTTTTATTGGGGAGAGGGGTTTGCTGCTAGGAATTCCCACCCCTCATCCTGCCCCCACGGCTTCCCTCCCGCTGGTCGGTTCAAGTTCCACAAATGCGCGTTGTTTCAAGTAAAGTAACTTGGAACAGAGGGGGACTACTTTCTAGATGGCCGGAACGCTTCCATTAAACGCGGAGGTAAATGCCCCGTTCACTGCTCCGCAGGTCCCTGGGCGGCCACACCCTAACCCCCACCTTGCCGGGAACGCGGGGCCTCCCTCGCACCCCTCCCCTGCGCTGCCTCCCCGGGCTTCCTGAGAGCACTTCGGGGGTGAATGCGCGACCCGGTCCCTCTGCTCTGCACCCCCAACGCCAGGGCACACCCGGCCCCTCACTCCAGCCCGGACCCCTGGCCACTGCGCCCCGCTCTCCGCAGAAACCCCGTGCGGACCGTCCCCCAGCCCCTCCGCCCGATGGCCTACAGGTCCCCGTCGCCCGAGCCTCTCTGCAAGGCCGTCTCTCCCCGGCCTCTCCGCGCCCCGCTAGTGCTGCGGGCCCCGGGCCATAGCGGACGGGCAGGGCGCGCCCCGCTTACCTGGGCCGGGCGCCGAGAGCTGTGAGTGTCCCAGATGCGGAGCGCGGCCGCCTGGCCTGGGTGGGGCATTTATAGCCGCCACATCCTCACTCTGCAGGCGAGGCCCGCCCCGCCCGCCTGCCCCGCCCCGCCCCGCCCCGCCTCCCCTTCCCTGTCCGCTCCCACCCGGAGCCAGGCTGACTCACCCTCCCCGGCGCGCCCGCCAGGAGGGCAGCCTCGCCCTGGAATGCTCCCCGCGCCGCGCTGGAGCGCCCCCCCGCCACGGCCCTGCCCTCCAGCAAGGCGCCCCGGAGGCTTCCTCGACGGCCATGGGCTTCCCCCCTTCCCCATTCCAGTTCTCGAGCGCCGCGCGGCGTCCTCGGCCCTGGTTTTGATTAACAAATTCACAAGACTTTAGTAGACTCTGAGCTTAGTTAAGCAACTTTTTTCTTTTTGGGCGTCAATGCAATGGAAGGAAAAATTGTTCCAAGAAACATAAGTCGTGATTCCCCTGAGCTGGGGCCCTTGGCAGCCAGCTCCCCGTTACCGTCTGCAAACATGTTAGCTTAACCTCTGGCCATCAGTTCCCGGGAGGAGCGGGGGAGGGCGAGCCTGCGGCTCCCGCCCTGCCAAGACTCGGAGCACGCGGGGAGGCCAGAGCCGGGACGAGGGGGGGGGGGGCGTGGGGGGGGGGGCGTGGGGGGGGTGCAGAAGCCGGGAACCGAGATCCCAGCCCCTCCCGTCCCCGGGAGGTGCCTTTTCCCTGGGAGAGCTCTGCTTTGCTCTCCCAGCCTCTGGGGCCCCCGACTCAGCACTCGCGCGCCGGGCAGCTCCGCGCGTGCTCCTGGCAGGCCTTCCTGGGCTGGGTGGGGTCGGGGCTTTGGAACCTGGATTTCCAACAAAGGAGGTTCCTCCGCTCCTTTTTTCACAATTGTCTGTTTTTCACAGCCACTTAGGCAGCTCCCTGACTTGGTGCTGCGCAGTTTCTCTCACTTTTCTTCTCTGCGGCTTTGCTTCCACAGGCCACAGGGCAACACTAAGCAAACATGGTTTTGTGTGACTGCGCAATACTGGACTCAAACAGGCAGAAATGTTATGCTAAGAGTCCCTGCGCCTTTGGATTCCCTCCTTACACACTCACTTCATGCAGCTCTTTCTCCTAGTCTTGCTTTTGTGTTTTAATCTCCCACCTACCTTTAAAAAAAGTTTCTATTGATATTAGAGAGAGAGGAAGGGAGAGGGAGAGATGGAAAAATCAATGATAAAGAATCATGGATTGGCTGCCTCCTCCAGGCCTCCTACTGGGGATAGAGCCCACAACCCAGCACATCCCCTACCTGGGAATCAAACAGCGACCTCCTAGTTCAGAGGTCCTCAAACTTTTTAAACAGGGGGCCAGTTCACTGTCCCTCAGAACGTTGGAGGGCCGGACTATAGTTTAAAAAAATAACTATGAACAAATTCCTATGCACACTGCACATATCTTACTTTGAAGTAAAAAAACAAAACTTAAAAAAAAGGCTCTCCTAATTTCAAAAAAAAAGGCCCTACTAACTGCAAAATAAAAAAAAAATAGACCTAACTTCAAAAAAAAAAAATCCCAACTTGTTCTTACCTCAGTCCTCAGGCAGCAGCAGGCTCTGCACAGGCAAGCTCTTGAGTCGTCTGATCACACCTGAGACTGAGAGGAGGAGTCAGAGACAGAGAGAAGGAGGGGAGTGGGAGAATGGGGCGCACATTCCACACATGGCACTGCTGGCCGGCCTAGTCGGCTGCTAAGCAACAGGCAGCAGCTGGCAAAAACACCCCTCGGGCTGGATAAATGTTTTCAGCGGGCGCATGTGGCCCGCAGGCCGCAGTTTGATGACCCCTGTCCTAGTTCATGGGTCAATGCCCAACCACTGAGCACACCAGCCAGGCTCTCCCATCTATCTTTAACATTCATTTTTACTTTCCAGTTGGGCATCATTTCACTCCTGGGAATCAAAAGCGATAGCAAGGCCAAAAGACATTATTGCCATGCCACTTAGCTGCCAAGTCCAGACTGCAAATGGGGTCTCAGTACACTCAGCCCAGAGCTCATAGCAACCCTGTTCTTTCACTTGGAATGGTCCATGATAAGCCCTATCAGGAGGACAAACAGAAAGTAATTTTGATACAATTTCTGATTTACATTTATAGCTCTTCAATTTAGGTCCAAAGCCTTCCAGGGCAGAAACTGACTACTTCTACTATAAACATTCTGGGACAGACAGTATTGGTTGGACAGGATTCTACCACCTTTCTCTACTCCTCTAGGCAGATTCCACAGGCTCTTACTCCAAATTGTGCCATGGGTGATAGGTCCTCTACAAAAGATAAGATCTGAGTCCAATCATGTGGAGTACATGAAAGCCACCAAGTACACACACAAATGTTTCTGTTTATCTTAGGCACCCAGCAAATCCACACAGCTCTTTGCAGTAGCCAGACTTTGCTTCATGCTACAGAATATACACTGATGTTATTATAAAAATGAAGCAATTAAAAGTCATGGTTTAGAAATAACTGAGGTATGTGGGGCCAACTATGCTAATGTAAAAGAATTTGGCCTGGCCGGTATAGCTAAGCAGATAGAGCACAGGCCCCTGGACTGAAGGGTCATGGGTCTGATTCCAGTCAAGGGCATGGTCAAAGGCACATACCTTGGTTGCAGGATCCATCCCCAGCCTGGGGGTGCATGTGGGAGGCAATCAGTCCAGTGGAAGTGATGTGTCTCTCACATCCAGGTTTCTCTCTCTGTCTTCCTCTCCCCCCTCTTCCTCTCTCTCTAAAAATCAATGGAAAAAATATCCTTGGGTGAGGATTAACAACAACAACAACAAAAACCAACTTACAAATTTCTTAGTGCAAAGAGTCTCTTTTTTTTCTTTCTTTTCTCCTATAGTGTGGGAGAGTGTTTACTACAACAGATCTCAGATTACATCTGCTGTTACACATACTGTCCTCAAAGGCCAGAGTTGTTTTGTTCAAACTCCCATCTCCTGCACCTCAACACCTCTAATAGTGCCTCATTAGCAATGATAGACACTCACTAAAAGTTATAGGCTAGAATTATTCACCCAGTAATAGAATGTCACAGCAGAATGAAGCTTTAAGAGATTAATTTGCCCAATTCTAAATTTTTATAGATGAAGAAACTGGAGCCCAAATAAAGTTTCCTGCCCAGTCCAGAGATTAAATAATGCACCCAAGTTACTTGTTGCAATGTAACAAATTGCAATCAAAACTTAGTGGTTTAAACATAACCATATATTTGCTCTTGATTTTACAATTTGAACAGGACTCGGTGGGGATAGCTTGGCTCTGTGCCTCATGATGCTGCGCGGGGCAGCTCAGCTGGGTCTGGAGGATGGAAAGTGGCTCCGCTCCTTTGGTGCCTCAGCTGGGGTTCTTAGAATGGCTGAGAGCCAGCTGGATCTTTTTTTTCCCTGACCTCTTATCCTCTAGGTCCTCCTCTCTCTCTGTACCAGGGTAGTTAGTAATGGCAGCTGGCTTTCCAGAAGCAAAAGCTATCACTGCTCTTCGCTTAGAGACCATAAAAATATAGCCAACAGGCTGGGTTGGCATTGTGGGCTCCAGTTTGCTGATCCTTGCTTTAATTCATTGTCTGATAAGATTTTGGCTTTGCCCTCTGGACTCTTGGCTCCACTCTCCGAGATAGTCTTACCTTTTCCTTACAACTGGCTCAGATTTGTAGCTGGGTAGCTCTCTGCTTCATGCCAGTAGAAACTCAAAGATTCAGAAACCATCTTAAATTTTGAACTTCTGTGTCCAAGATAACAATTCCTTAATTAATACAATTTTTTTAAATGATGTGGACTTTCTATAAATCTTATTAAGCTTCACTCCATGCTCTAAAATTCATATCCAAGACAATTTTATCAAAAATCGTGGATCTTCTGTAAATCTTATTGAGGTTTACTCCATGCTCAAAAGTCCACATTCATGAATCTTTCTGAAAACAGACCTCTCTCTCTATTTTGTAAGTATTAGGCTATAGTTGAACAATGCATGTAAGATTCGTAGAAGCCCTGAAATCATCTTCAAAGTAATATCAAATCTTTCTGAAATCTCAAAAATAAAAAAAGTTTTGTGGCCACCCATGATCTGATCTTTACCCTGAGGCTATACTTACTTTGTAAATTTCCAAGTATTTTGTAAATCTTCCACTGGGTAGAATTCTGCTTGAAAACTAAGCATTTCTTTCCTTAGTGCATTTCTTTCTTGTTGTGTTTTATCATAAGCTGCTAAAAGAAGACCATTGACACTTTCAACATTCTGAAAATCCCCTTGGCTAGCAGTTCATTGGGCACATTTTCTATTATTCATGTTACCATAGGCAACAATATTGTTAAACATCTGCCAATACATAACTTAGGTTGCCTTTTACCCAACCTCCCATAGCAATTTCCTCATCACTCTTCCAACCTCCACCAACAGTCTTCTCTCTGTTATGACTGCCTGGCAGTAAAGTCAATGTCACATATTTTGGGGTTTTGTTACAGCAACACTCAACATACTAATTTCTATTTCAGTTACCTATTCCCAGAAACAAACCAGCTCCAAATCTTAAAGGCTTAGAACCACCATCAATTATTTGTTCACGACTTTACAAAGGGCAGAGTTCACTGGGTCAGCTCTTCTCTGGTCTAGTTAGCGTTGGCTAGGAAGACCCAGATGAGGCTGCAAGACCCAAAAGGGCCTCTCTCCAGCTGCCAGTTGCTGGTTTTCAAGAGTGAAAGTAGAAGCTGCAGACACAGAACTGGAACAGTGTCACTTCCACTGAAATTCATTGGTCAAAGCAAGTCATATAACCCAGGCAAGGGGAAACAGATGCCACCTCTTCATACAGGTAGTGACATATGTGCATACTAGTAAATGGAAGGAATTGTTGGCAACCACCTTTGTAGACAATCTACCACATTCCTTAAACTAGTATAGTAAGTGGTAGAGCTAAGGCTGGAGTATATTTTTCTGCCTTTCAGTACACTGCTTTTTCCATTACACCGTATTTCTCACATATCACCATTGCTTCAGTGAGACACAGTTGCCTCCAAGCCTTCTACCTTCTGTGCTTTAGATTCTCACTAACCACCAAGCTGTTATTTCCTTGAACCTTGTTATATGCAATCAGTATATAATAATGTCTTGTACTTGAAGTTGTGGCCAGAAGAGGAACAAAAAAATCTATCTGGATAATCCAACAGCCAAATAATAGGCATTCTAGGAAAAAAGAATAGGCAAAATAGAGGGGGAGAAAATCATCACAAAATAATTAAAGACAATTTCTAGAACTCAAGGCCATGAGTTTTTAGATTGAAAAAGCCACAATAAATGGAAAACAGTCCCAAGGCAGATTATCATGAAAGCTTAGAATACTGGGTGAGGACAGGGGCAAGGTCCTGAAAGATTCCAGAGAGATGAAAAAATGGTCCTATATGCAGGGTAAGAAATAGGAATGATATTATACTCAATATTCAGATCCTGGTTTCTAAATACCATTCCCCAGTAAATGAGTCAGTTCTCCTTGGAGAAACAGCTGGCTTCAGAGATCAGACAGAGAAAAGACATGGTGAGCTTTGTGCTAAACAAATGATGGGAACATGTGGAAAAGGCACAAAAGTCAATTTGAAGGGGCTCTCACTGGTTAAAATTTGGAATAATTTAGCATCACATTGGATAATTATAGGAATTGATTATATCATACTGACTAGTCTAAACTGATGGTAAAATAAAAATACACAAAAAGATGGGATAGGGAAAGCTCTTATTCACAAAATAATGTCAACTTGTATCTGAAAAGATAATCCTTACTTTGCAAGTAGATTCCATACCAAGAAAACTATAAACCAAGAATGCATACATAATAAACACGTCTCAAAGATGTTGTTTATGCCAGGATGCCCTGTATTCATTTCCTGGAGTTGCCAAAACAAATGACCAAAAACCAGGTGGTTAAAAACAACAGAATTCATTCTCTCAGAGTCTGGAGGCCAGAAGTCTGAAATCAAGGTATCAACAGTGCCACACGGCTCTGGAGGCTCTAAGGGAGATTCATGCCTGGTCTCTTCCCGCTTCTCGTGGCTGTTCCTTCACATCACTCCAGTCTCTGCCTCCATCTTCACAAGGCCTTCTTCTCAGCTTCTGTGTCTTGTCACTGTCACTGGATTTAGGAACAAACTAGATAATCAAGGATGGTCTCATCTTGAGACCCATCACTTCATTATATGTGCAAAGACCCTTTTTCCAGATACGGATATAGTCGCAGATTCTGAGTTTTAGGATGTGGTCACATATTTGGGGGCCACCATTCATTCTAGTACACACCTTTTCCAAGAAGTACTGGATCTAGAAAATGGGATTACTGCAAAAATAAATGAGTAAGCCGGGCCGGTGTGGCTCAGTGATTGAGCATCAACCTAGAACCAGGAGGTCACAGTTCGATTCCCAATCAGGGCACATGTCCAGGTTGCAGGCTTGCTCCCCAGTTTGGGGCATGCAGGAAGCAGTCCAGTAATGATTCTCTCTCTCTCCCTTCCTTTCTGAAATCAATAACAGTATATTTTATAAAAACATAAATTAGAATTTCCAGAATGATGGGGAGGAGAGAACTTGGACCCACAGCTGTTCAGGAGGTACAAAGAGTGACCAATTTAGATTGGAGAAGAGAACTGAGGCTCTAACAGGGATACCCAAAAAAGAGTAGGAGGAAGCAATTACTCAATGAGTTTGAAGGTACTGAGAAGAAAGAAGCAGCTTTATTGGCTGATTTTGGAATGAATAAGTAAGAGTGACAAGAAAAGTATCACATGAAAAGCTCAAGGAAAACAAAAAATTATTGCAGAGTCCTCTACATTGAATGTGTGTGTCCTCCAAAAATTCACACATGGAAACCTAATCCTCCCTGGGAGGGTATTTGAAGGTGGGGCCTTTGGGAAGTGATTAGGCCTCCTGTGGGATTAGTACCCTTAGAAGAGGCCCCAGATCATGCCCATGTGAAGTCCATGTGAAGTTACAGGGAGAAAACGGCTGTCCATGGACCAGGAAGTGGGTCTTCACCAGACCTTGATCTTGAAATTTCCATTCTCCGGAACTGTGAGAAATAAATTTATGTTGCTTATAAGCTATGCAATCTATGGTGGTTTATTGTAGCAGCCTGAACAGACTAAAACACAACGTATTACAGTCTCCAAAGATGACCATGGTAATATTTTCCATCTTGTATGCTCTTCTAGAATTTCTTCACTTCCCAGCAGGAGTGTATGCACACTCCCCTTGAACTTCATGACCTGTTGTGAATTATTTGACCAACAGAATACAACAGAAGTGATGCTGTGACTTCTGAGGCTAGATCATAGATGCATTTCTATCTTGTTTACTTGGGACATGTGCCTTGGAATCCAGCCACCATGCCATGAGGAAGCCCAAGCAGCCTGTGGAGAGGAACCAAAGTCCTCAGCTGACAGCCAGGACCAACTTGCCAGCTATGTGAGCCACCTTGAAAGTGGATTGTCCAGCCTCGTCCTGAGCTGCCCTAGCTGAGGCTGCACGGAGCAGAGAAAAGCATCCCCAACTAAGCTCTAGCCAAACTGCACACTAGGAAGCAAAACACATTCTTATTGTTAGAAGAAACTAAATTCCAAGTCTGTTAGTTATGCAGCAATATACAACTGAAACAGTTACCATGAGAGGGAAATATAAACATAGTGCATTAAAAGGCTCAGGTTATGTTTCTATAATCAAAATTCTGCAAAAATATTTAGACAAAAATGATGCAACCATTTTTAGAGTATGTGGGTATGTATATAAAAAGATGTATTTTTCATAGTAGACAATAGATACTATTTAAAACTGAGAAATTAGAAAACACTGGCATGTTATTTAGAAATATATTGGTGAATCTCCATAAGAAATTAGCTGCAAGTGTTGAAAATGTTTGGCTTTGGAGAGCAGAAATTGTGGGTATTGTGGATCAAGGTAACTGCTATCTGGGAGTGTGTGAGTGTGAGTGAGTGTGTGTGTGTGTGTGTGTGTGTGTGTGTGTGTGTGTGTGTAAGCTATGAAAGAAAGTATAAATTCCCCACTCAACATATATTTTTATTTTTTTCCTTAGCAACAAACGCACTGTTGTTTTTTCCCCCAGTGGTTAGCATGTACTAAGCTAAAAGATTACAGTCTTCAACTTCTTTTGGAATTAAATGTGTTGATTTAACTAAATTCTGGCCAAGAAGAAGCCAATGAAATTTATAAGGTACAGTTTTAATAAAACCACTTTAAAGAGAAAACAGTTGACATAGCTTCCCCCCCGCCTCCCCTGCCGCTTATTTCCTCCTATTTCCTTAACCTACTACTTGATGTGATGGCTGGAGCTCTCTCCGTTACCATGGACCTTGAGGAAAACTAGAAGATGGAAAGTAGGCACGAAGGATGAAAAACCAAAAACTTGAGGATAAAAACAAAAGCACAGGAGGAAAGGAGGAGACCGTTTCCCTGATGACTGAAATCATCAGTTCAACCCTGGACTGCTTTCCTTCAGATATCCTTTATAATAAAAACGTAATATGCAAATCGACAGAACCACAGAACGCCTGGTCACTATGATGCACACTGACCACCAGGGGGCAGACGCTCAATGCAGGAGCGCTCAATGCAGGTGCTCCCCACAGGGGGAGCACCGCTCAGCCAGAAGCGAGGCTCACGGCTGGCAAGTACAGCAGTGGTGGTGGGAGCCTCTCCTGCCTCCGCAGCAGGCAGGTGTTAAGGATCAAGGGTCCCAGACTGCGAGAGCCCTGGACTGTGTGAGGGATGTCTGACTGCTGGCTTAGGCAGCCATCCCCCGAGGGGTCCCAGACTGCAAGAGGGCACAGGCTGGGCTGAGGGGACCCCTCCTTCACCCAGTGCACAAATCTTGTGCACTGGGCCTCTAGTGTTTTATATAAAAGAAAAACATATTTCTACCTTATTTAAATTACTTATTTCCAGTCTCTGTTACTAACAAATTTAACGCTAACTGATATACAACTATATAGACTTCTTATGTAAATATGTGTCTTTCAGAAATATTCACATGTATAACTTGGCTAAAGATAAAAATTAAAAGAGGAAGGAAAGGAGGGAGGGAGGGAGGGGGGAAAGATAATCAGAGAATGAGTGAACACACATGGGATTTGGACTGAGCTGGTCCCAGGTTCTCGTTCTGTTCCTGCTTCTTCCTGGCCAGATGGAGTTTTGAAAACCTGTTTTCTAATTTGTGGAATGGCAGGACCACTGTAAAGATTAGACAAGGTATAAAAAGTGCCTGGTAGGTGTTGAAGAAGTAGCAGTTATTTCATTAGTTTTTGGGTGTTTTCAGCATCTAGCCCTGCTGAACTCATGGTAAACTTTTCAATAAACTATTGTTGAATTAAGATATCATGACCGAAATCCCACAAAGTGCTCTTGGTGTGGACAAACCACAATGTCTATTTTCAGGGAAACAAGTGCAGTGGCTCCAACCTCTCTTTCCCAGCTGTAACTGATACTTTTGTTTCAATTCTTGCTCTACAGGCATCCAGAATTACCTTTCTAAAAAAATAGTTCTGATTATATGACTCCTCCTAAAACCCTTTCTATGGGGTCTGACCTCCCTGGTGGTCTTATTTCTCACACCTTTCCCCCTCACTCCCATCATGCACCACTGCCAAGCACATTCACGCTCCATGCCTTTCTCCATGCTGTTCCCCTGCCTGGAATGCCTTTCCCGTTTTCCTCAATGGTGAACCTTGCCTCATCATCAGCCTTAGAGCAAATATTATTTTCTCATGAAGGAAAGCCTTTCCCAAGCGCTTCAGGCAAATGTGGCTCTAATCTGCTTCTCTTTGCCATTTTCACAAACCTCTCCTCTCTCAGTGGCCAGCTTGCATCATTGTATTTTATTTCTTGGTCTCTGTAACCAGGCAGGAGCTCCCCAAGGAGAGGCATCTGCTTGTTTCCTATTGTGCTGACATTGTCTTTCCAGTGCCTGTTACTACTGGACTTCTCTCCACAAATGCACTACATGGCTCTCATTTCTCCGTATGTTCACCTGCCAAAAATTAAAAAGTTGAGAGTATCCAGTGCCGTTGGAAATGGGTGAGTTGGGAATTCTCACATGCTATGGTGGGAAGGCAATGCAGTAGTATCTATCAATGTTTAAGATGTCCATGTCGCCGAAACCGGTTTGGCTCAGTGAGTAGAGCGTCGGCCTGCGGACTGAAAGGTCCCAGGTTCGATTCCGGTCAAGGGCATGTACCTGGGTTGCGGGCATATCCCCAGTGGGAGATGTGCAGGAGGCAGCTGATCGATGTTTCTCTCTCATCGATGTTTCTAACTCTCTATCTCTCTCCCTTCCTCTCTGTAAAAACTCAATAAAATATATTAAAAAAAAAAAAAAAAGATGTCCATGTCCTTGAAATCAGCGACTTTGCTTCTAGAAAGCTATCCTGTAGAGTGTCAGACATGACCACAACAGTATGTGTATAAGGATGTTCACTGCAGCCTTTTAAAGTTTAAAGACCCTTAGTGCTCATGAGTGAGGCTAAATTAAAATTAATTATGGAAAAATGTGTTCAGTCCGATGGCCTGAGGCTGCTGAAGAGAATGGAACAGATCAATATGTTCCGACATGGATGGATTTAAAAAATACAGTGTTAAGTGGAAGGACAAGGAAAATGTGGGCTAGATTGTGTCTTGCCGGCATCGTGTGTGGCAAAGCTGATAAAAAAAACATTACGAAAATAAATTTGGCTAAAAATGCCCACTGCATCGTGATCATTCTCATATGCACTCACTGGGATGCTGGGATGCTTTCTGAGCCCTCAGCATCTGAGTTCTTACCTCAGAACACTGGACGCATTTTTGTGGTTTGGCGAGGCGGGGGATGAACATTTCAAACTCTACCAGCCTCTATTATGTCTTTAAGCAGCATTTCCACATAATGTCGCACAAAAAATGTGCAAATACTTAAGTGCTCAGTGTCTGCTATCAGTGGGAAAATTTGAATTCTGTAATAAAAGATACATCTCCTAGTTATAAGCATTTTCTCAAAAGAGGACAGTATTTTTCATAAAATAAAATATGTAGTGTGAGTATGAAAATGCCCACACAAAGGTAGCTACACTTTGAATGTTTTCATCTTTATTAAGTAACCACTAAATATATGTGGAGTGTTTTGGATATTTTAAAACTCTTATGTTGGCTGAGTTAATAAAAAATCAATTAGACTAATATGGCTATTTTGACTCTATTTATATTAATATTTATGTTATGTACATTTACATATGTGTGTTGGTGTATATATGTATATACACATATATGTAAATATTTGGAAGGATATACACCAAACTGATATTGGTTACTTTGGGGAAAGAAGAAAATGATATCTACACTAATAAAAGAGAAAAATGGTAATTGGCGTACGACGATACCCTTTTCATTGGCTAATCAGGGCTATATGCAAATTAACTGCCAACTAAGATTGGCAGTTAACTGCCAACTATGATTGGCAGTTAACTGCCAACAAGATGGCAGTTAATTTGCATATGTAGGCACAATGCAGGGAGGTGAAAGGGAAAGCAGGAAGAAGCCCCCTGCCACTGACAGTGATCAGAAACCCAGGGGGGAGCTAAGAGCTGGGGGGCAGGGCAAAGGCGGCCCAGGGGCCGCCTTTGCCCTGCCCCCCAGCCATGATCAGAGAATCAGGCGCCTTTGCCGCCCTGGCCAGTGATAGCAGGAAGTAGGGGTGGAGCCAGCGATGGGAGCTGGACACGGTCGAAGCTGGCAGTCCCAGGAGCTAGGGGTCCCTTGCCTGGGCCTAAAGCGGAGCCCACGATCGCGGGGCCGCTGCAGCTGTGGGTCCCCGCTGCCCGGGCCGGATGCCTCAGCCAGAGGCGTCAGGCCTGGGCAGGGGCGGAGCCTGCAACCACGGGGAGCTGGGGGTCCCTTGCCCAGGCCTGACACCTCTGCTGGAGGCCTCAGGCCTGGTCAAGGGGCCGATCCAGTGATTGGTGATCAGAGGGTGATGAGGGTCAACTCCTCTGGCCGAGGCATCAGGCCTGGGCGGGGGGGGTGGGGGGGCTGAGCCGGGGATTGGGGGGATATGATGGTCCCCTTGCCCAGGCCTGAAGCTTGGGTCAGAGGTGTCAGGCTTGGGCGGGGGGTGGAGCAAGCGATCAGAGGGAGATGGGGGTCCCCTGCCCAGGCATGATTCCTGGGCCAGAGGCCTCAGGCCTGGGCGGGGGCCAGAGCCAGTGATCGGGGGGAGATGGGGGTCCCCTGTCCAAGCCTGACACCTCTGGCGGAGGCGTCAGGCCTGGGCAAGGGGCCGATCAGGTGATCAGAGGGTGATGGGGGTCTACGCCTCTGGCTGAGGCATCAGGCCTGGGCAAGGGGCAGAGCCAGCAATCGGAGGGGTCTGGGGGTCCCCTGCCCATGCCTGATGCCTGGGCCAGAGGCATCAGGCCTGGGCTGGGGGCAGAACCAGTGATTGGGGGAAATGAGGGTCCCCTGCCCGGGCCTGACACCTCTGTCAGAGGCGTCAGGCCTGGGCAAGGGGCCGATCCTGCGATTGGAGGGTGATGGGGGTCAATGCCTGAGGGCTCCCAGTATGTGAGAGGGGGCAGGCTGGGCTGAGGGACACTCCCCCCCCACACACACACACCCAGTGCACGAATTTCGTGCACCGGGCCCCTAGTATTTGTATAAAGGAGAATGTTCACCTTTTATTATATACACTTTAAAAAATATTATTTAAGCTTTGTTAACAATGAATACATATTACATCTATAATTTTAAACCGTTGAAAAAAGATATATAGCTAGTATAAAAAAGGCTTCCTTCTTACAAATTAAGATTATGACAGTCCATGCCAGGCTTTAGGGAAAACTTTAATTTTCTGGACGACATTTTTCATATATATCTTATAATACACAGTTTAAAAACTTTAGAGGACAAGTTATATGTCATAGCACCCTCTGCCAACAAAGAAAACACTAAATATAGTAAAATTTCATTTGGTTTTGATTCCTCTAATAATAATCTATGATAATGCAACCTAAGTGGGATCAAATCTTACATAGTTCACATAATGTTTGAAAGGAAAGGTTTGATAAGCAAATTAATATAATAAATATGATGAATTGTTGCATGAGGTGTAGGGGAAGGGTAGAAGGGGCTTCTTTATTATTCATGAAACTTTGTCTTACCTGTAGTACATCCTTATCTCATGGCACTATGACTGTTACTGTCAGGCTGCACCCTCAGACTGGGAGCTTCTGTTCATCTTTGCAACCCCAGCTCCTCACTCAGTATGAAGCCATAACAGGCTCTGCATCTTCAGAGACTTGACTGTTGGGTTGTGCTCTATTCCTGAGTCCTGTGCTAATAAACACAGATCTCAGGAGGCAGGGCTTCTGGTCCTATCCTACTTGGGTGTGCTTGGACAAATCACCTAGGCCAAGCATGTCAAACTCAAAGGCTAACACGGGCCAAATAAACAAGGTTTAAGTTTATGTGGGCCGCAAAAAATCAAAAGCTTCAATTTTCATAGAAACGTAGGTTTATTTCGATAGAGACATGCTGAATACAAAGGGCTCAAATAAATGAGTAATTGTTAACATAAAATAATAGAACATCTTAATAAAAATTAATATTTTTCTTGAACATTAACTTACCAGACACTGAATAACTGCACAAATTAATAAGCGTAACGCAAATAAAGCTATTTTTCTTGTTCTCCGAAAGCGAAATAGTTCCTGTTGCGTACACCAAACAAGTCAGTCCAAGGTTAATGACATGGCCATTGGCTGCTAAAATATTCGCTGCTAATATTAGTGGGGAGAAATGGTGCGCCTGCACGCAAGGCGCGTAAGGGAAATGAATGCAACCCGATTATTGTAATCAGTCACTAGCGAACGTTGTAGTTCGTTATTAATAATTATGCATAACAGTATATTGTAAAAGTTAAGTTATGAAATTTTTATTAAAATATTTCTTACATACCGTTATATTGGCTGGGCCGCAAAAATATTCATTGTGGGCTGCATGCGGGCTGTGGGCGTGAGCTTGATATGCTTGACCTAGGCTCTCTGGGTAGGTTTCTTACCTGGAAAATGAGGGTGATATATATATATTTAATTGATTTTGGAGAGGAGGAGAGAGGGAGAGAGAGAGATGGAAACATCAATGATGAGAGAGAATCATTGATTGGTTGCCTCCTGCACACCCCCTAGTGGGGATTGAGCCCACAACCATGGCATATGCCCAGACCAGGAATGGAGCTGTGACCTCCTGGTTTATAGGTCGATGCTCAACCACTGAGCCATATGGGTGGGGAAAAAATGAGAAAAATCTTCAAGTTCCCTTTTAGCTGTAATACTCAGTCCTTAATATGCAAATGTAATAGATTTAGGTACATTAATTGTATACATGCACATAGATGTTACCAAACATAAACACGTTTTATCTATTCATTAAAAAAGGCCCAATAGGATTTCTAAATGGAATTACTTTGAATTACTAAATTATATCTCTTTACAAGTAGATCAAGAAATAATTTTTATCAAATATGATTGACCATATGTCTCTGTGTTCCATTTTTTTTTGTCCAAAATGGGATGAATATCCCTTGTAAAACTGAAAATATCCACATAAAATTGTTACTTTAATTTAGACTCTTTGGATCATGGGACCTTAGCATGGTTTTAGTCCCCACATTATTCAAATGTAGAGCTGCAATCAAGAAATATCACTTTAAAGTAAAATGAGGCTCTCCAGAATATTATACAAATAAACCACAGCAACTATTGAATATCTCTAATATTGCAAAGGAACCTAGACTTCTAATAATGTGAACCTGTGATAACACTCAGGTCACTAGATACGGGGATTACCCTGGGGACACAAGAATGTAGATGCTATCACTAGCCATGCGGCACAAACATCCCTACGCACTGTAAGGGGGCACAGGCAAAAAGCAGGCAGCATGGTGCCAGTTTGACAACCCGAGAGGCTAGAGTTGGGGCAGGGATGCTATGAAAGGACATCGGAAGCTGGGGTAGAGCTCAGCTAAGTACCAAGGGAGGAGCTAAGGACACTATGATTTGTTAAAAAGTCCAAAAGACAGGAGCAGAGTTTGAACAGGAGATGAAGACACGGTTCTGCAGCAGGAACAGCACAGAAGCAAGTCCGAGGGAAGCAAGGAAAATGGTGGAGGGGCTGCAAGTGGGGCTAAAGTGTCCTTGTCTCTGTGGTTCAAGGACAAGTGGTGCCTGGGGGTCAGGCTTGATTGACACGAAGGGGATATGGATGCTAAATCAGCTTTGCTATTTCTTGAAAGAACAACATAATAGAGAACAAGGAGGAGGAGGAGGATACAGTAAACCCTCCATTTTATGTACCTCGATTTCATGGACTTCAGATTTAACAGACAAAATTTCCAGTCCATATGTCATATGTGAAAATTAACACCCTGTTAATTTTAAAATGCTTTCAATCAAGATTTGCTTACAATTAAATTAATGTTATTTTTTTGTTATTAATTCACTGTTATTTTTAACAAATTTTAGTGAACAGGCTATATTTTGGAAAAAATACTGCAGTAATTTTGCTGACATAAATAAATATTACATATCTACAACTATAGTCTACATATCTAAGAGTCGCCAGTCTTAAACAACGTTGGGCGAATGATTAGCTCATGATCACACTGCATTGGACACAGTAACTGGTTCTGTTTTCATGTGGCGTGACTTTCTGCAGCAGTTTGAATGCCTGCAAGCAGATGTTCCCACATGTGCTCAGCCACACCCAGCCGTGTGCATTTGTTTACTCTCAGTGACTGGTGAATGTATGCATTTATTAGATCTATTCAGGATACATTTAAAATTAAAGTAATACATATAGAAAAATTTTCTGTGAAATTAAAGTTTTCATACATAATTTTAATTACACAAACATGTCTACACAAGTAAAAGCAGGTAAACTAACTAATTTGTCAATTTTTTTTAACACACGCATTCAGAAGACCAACTTTATTATATAACGGACGTTCACAGGAATTAGTCCGTTATATCAAAGTTTTACTGTACTGTGTGATTGTAGCAGAGAGAGATGGATCGACAGGTACTCCTGGCCTAGGCACACCTATAATCTCTTGACATCTCTCTCTTACTTTCTGCATCTGCGAACAGGACAGTTTAGCCCAGGTCATCTCTAAAGTTCTTGCTAGCTCTTAAATGTGTAGTCTTCCTAAAACAGTCTCAGATTCTATAAGACTTGGTTAACACAACCACGGAAAGGTTCATAATCCAACTTCATTACTCAGGGAGCAGACACAGAGCTCTACTCCTTTAACACTTTAGCATCTGGTTTTCCTGGGGCCCTTGATCAGAATTCCTGATTAATTCCAGTAGGGTAGATCTCAGCGTTATGCTAGAAGCAAAAGACAAACAGATGGGTGAGGTGCTCTAATCAGCTATGGCTGTAGTCTGTCTCTCTCTCTCTCTCTCTCTCTCTCTCTCTCTCTCTCTCTCTCTCTCTCCTTAAATGAGAGGTTAGTCTTCTCCAAATCCCATGATCCACTCCCTAATTAGGCGATGAGCCAGATGATTTCACTGGTCTTTCCCTTCTCTGGTTACTATGATTCATCAGCTATAGCAACTAGGGTGGGGTGGAAAAAACACACAACTCTAGTATGCAGGTTATGTTGGAGCTCAAAAGAAGAAAAACTGTTAAGATTGTAAAAAAAATGGAAAAATGTAACTCAGAATATGCCTAACTTGGAAATATTTTCTGAAAGGTCTCTGTATATCCAGCACCTCCTATTTTTTCTCTTCACAGTTATTAATTACATGAACTTCTGTATTTAGCAAGTGCTTTACAAATATTTTTCTATGAAATTGGTAAAATGCTTATTTTAGTACAGATGGAAGCCTAGGTGGTTTTGATCACTTGTGTTCCTGAGAAAGCTGCCAGTGTCTGACCACAAAAATCAAGGAATTCTCACGACAAATTCATTTGATTTAACAAACATTGAGCACCCACTATTCGCTAGGCCCCAGGGCAGGACTGTATAGCAGAAGCAAACTAGCAAGAAGCAAGGTAACTCCAACCTTATGGTCTAGTGGAGGTACCTAAGTAATCATAATTTGACAAATACATCAGAAATGAAATCAAAGGGCTAGAGGAGCCCAACCGATGAACGACAAATCTGTCAGGAGCAGTTCCCCAATCAGTGAAAGGAAGTCACACATTCCATCTGGGCCAGTGCAGTCAGTTACTCATAGCTGTTAAAGTCATTGTGTAAGCATAAAAGAGGAAATGTCACATATACCAGTGTATTCAATATCCAAAGGGAGTGTCACTGCAGAGAGGTGTGGCTGTTAATTTTAAAAGGAACATTCCATTATAGAAATAGGCAGAGAGGATTAGCCTCTAGAGAAGGCATATATTTACTTAATGTCACCATTGTGAAGTATTTTTGGAACTTCTTTACTAAAGTATTACCCTAGAGCCTAAGGCAAATTCTGGTCACTTGAGAGGAGTTTGGGGAAACATTTAAAGGTCATTCTTGAGCCAAGGCTCATGACTAAGAGGGCAAAGAACGATAGGAGGAAAGGATATTGCTCACTGGGGTTAAAAATACATGAAGCCATGATCAGACCCTTATATGATTACATTGCTCCCTGGACTCAGCAGTATCTATCTATTCTCCAGTTTTAAGAAAGTTTGATCATTCTGATATGAGGTCTGAAGTGGCTATCCATCAGTCCAACAAAAATTTCAGAGTTCCTGAGATACCAAATATTCAAAATCACGTAATACTGAAGAATCCATCTTATATAAAAACTGCTGTTTGAAATTTGAACCCTGATATTTTGGCTTCTGTAAATGCTTGCTTGCTTAAATAATAGAAAAATAAGACTACTCCCATTCCAGAGAGGCCATAAACTATGCCCCAGACAGAGTTATCAGTGCTGGCACAAGGCCGGACCTTGAGATATGGTCTCATGGCCCCTTCCCAGCACACAGGCCTTCTTTCTCAGAAGGTCCAGAAGTCTCATTCCAAATTTGGAAGACAAAGAACTAGAAAAAGTATAAATAGGAAAGGCTTCCTCCATGTTGGGGGCCCAGAATTTGAAAGATACATTTTCTCTGGGCCTACGCATAATTATAATAAAATGTAACTCCCTTTCTCTAAGCGTTGCTTGTTTTTTTCTCCGGTCTTCTGTAACAATACTATTTAAAAGTATTTGTTGCTGTTTTTGTGCGTGAAAATATCCAAAAATAGTGTGGGTTGAAATGAAATCTTCAGTAATAACATACCTCTGGGTGAGGTACTTACACACCAAAAAGAGTCTCAAAAGCCAACCCTCTCATGGCCAAGCTGGTTGAAGTTTCCAATGAATGACATCAGGCTCCTGTAGATCACCATCAAAATGGATTCAGTTACCACCATCAGCCCCTCCCTTTGCCCGAGCCAGTGGCATTCTTGTGGGCAGTCTAGAGAGCTGGAACACACTTAGACACGGCCCCAGACAGCTGCAGAGGAAAGGAGCTTAGAGTTAGTGGATGCAGAGTTGGCCAAAGACCCTGCCAGCCAGTCCCTTTCCGGGATCTGCAGTGTTATTCTTCCTTCATAATCTGAAATCATTCTCAGAGTTACTAACTACCATTGCTTCTATTAGTATTTTCACAAATGTGTCTGCTACTACATTATGCATTAATAAAAGGATCTGCCTTGTATTGTTAAAAAGAGCACATGAAGTGTTCAGACCTATGGCACCAAACTGAAGAGCAATGGCTGAGACCCGCAGGGCTGGCAGGGCTGGCAGGGCTGGTCTCATATTACTATGTAGTCTCAACCAAGCAAATTTTCTCTGTCAAGGCTATAGTACTCATTTGAAACATTAACATATATATCACACCAATATCCAAGCATTCTTGGGAGGAGCTCATGGCATGACTTACTTTGACCCTCAAGCTGCTCAACAGAGGGGAACTTGGGTTTCAGTTTGGGCATCTGGGCTCAGCTGCTCGGCTCACTTCCTTTTTATTTTATACTCCAGAGTCCAAGTTTTAAAAGGTTAGGAGAGAGACCAACTAGGTAAAAGTAACTTTTAGAGTAACCTTTTTTAAAAATTGATTTTAGAGAGAGGAAGGGAAGTGGAGGGAGGGAGAGAGGAAAAGAGGCAAGGAAGGAGATAGAGAAACATCGATTTATTGTTCCATTTATTTATGCATCCATTGACTTATTCTTGTATGTGTCCTGACCAGGGATCAAACTCATAATCTTGGCGTATCGGGACGATGCTCTAACCAATAGAGCTACCTGGCCAGGGCTAAAGAGGGTGAAGGAATTGTGAAATCACAGTGCATTAGGATTGAATGTCTCTGTATATGTGTGCATGTTG
The DNA here is from genome assembly GCF_963259705.1 of Myotis daubentonii. Taxonomy (NCBI): domain Eukaryota; kingdom Metazoa; phylum Chordata; class Mammalia; order Chiroptera; family Vespertilionidae; genus Myotis; species Myotis daubentonii. The sequence goes on along the minus strand of NC_081840.1, from coordinate 49,980,886 downwards.
GGAGCTAATAAAGTGGTAGGGTCAGTCCCTAATTCAGTTTGGCTTTTTATTTTATGTTGTTATTTTTTAAATATATTATTGTTTATTTCAGAGAGGAAGGGAGGAGAGAGCAATAGAAACATCAATGATGAGAGAGAATTACTGATCAGCTGTTTCCTGCACACCCCACACTGGGGATCGAGGCTGCAACCCGGGAATGTGCCCTTGATCTGAATTGAACCCTCGACCTTTCAGTCTGCAGTCAATGCTCTATCTACTGAGCCAAGCCAGCTAGGGCTCAGTTTGGCTTTTTTTAAAAAGTGACTTTCCTGGGAGGACACCAACCTTCCCCCACCCTGAGATTTAGAGTCCACTTCCAAATAATATAAATGGAGTTTAATCCCCCAAATAATTATTTTTGCAAAGATAACCTTACCCTCTAGCTTTGGGCTGTAGAGGATGGAAAGGCATCTGACCCAACTGGTGTGAGAATCTGCAGTACTTATCACCCTATATCTGATGTCCAACTCCAGTAGATTTAAGATCTCATTGTCTTGGCCACATTCTCACCAATATGGCAGCTATATTTGATAATGAAGAAACAAAGATGACAGATTGCCAAGTAAGATTGATCACTAGAGGCTTTTGTTTCGATTAAAAACTAGCACCCCCTGATGTTCCTGCCTTCAGACTTCCCTAGTTTCCCTTGTGCCCCAAATCTATCCTACACATTATAGCCATGCTTCCCATTATGGAAGTTTAACCGTGCTGTCTGCCTCTATTGCCACCCCCATTAAAAGCCTTTTGATCATCCCTATCTCAAGACAACACCCACAGTCTCTAGTGAGGCACCCAGGGCTTCATATTGAGAAGTTCTTCCCAGAACGCTTCTAGTAGTTCCTTTTGGTCGCTTCACCATGGGCACCTGGCCAGGTCTGAGCCACCCTGGAAGACCTGCTATTCCAACATGCTATACATGTCTGTACCTCTGCAACATTGATCATACTTCGTCTCTCGGCTTGAAATTTCCCTTCCAGTCTGGCAAACTCCTTTCCAGTTTTAGCTCAAATGACATGGCTCATTGATTTAATTTGACAATACTTCACACTTAAACAGTGAGTTAGTTGCAGGTTAAAAAGAACTTTTATATCCATTATTTATTGAAGGCCACTAGAGCCTGTAGGATATGCTGGGAAGGCATAAATATCTGGATTTTACGGATGAGAAGACTTGGCTCAAAGAGGGGAGAGATATTGCCTGAGCAGGCGATGAAGTGGAGACTGTAAGGATATGCTCAGCTCCAAACCCAACCCCCAATGCCTCCTTGAACAAATTCCAGCTCTGGGCTGGCTCCTTCTAAGACCTGACCTGTCATACTTCTCTTCAAGTTGTAGCTGACAGTCTTAACGTTCTGAGGACTTCCCCAACTGCTGGATATGAATTAACTCTAGTATGGGCTCTTGGGAGGCAGAAGGCCTGGCTGACAGCAAACTCAGCACTTCCTTGTATGCAAAATGACATTTTGGCCTTAGGCTCTTACTAAGTTACACAGTCCTTCCTCCTTAAGAGTAAAAGTTTTCAGGCACTAGAGTGCAGCATTAAAAAAAAGCCAGACTGAATTAGGGACTGACCTACCACTTTATTAGCCTCCCAACATGCACACATATACAGAGACATCAAGCCTAATGCACTGCGGTTTCACCCCCTTTCTGAACTCAAAGAAGTCATTGTGCAATTCCATGAGACTGCATGTTGGAATTGGACAGAGGCGATTTCCCGCTGCCCAGTGTGGCACTTGGGAAACTAAAATTTGCATCACTTTTGGTGGGGCAGAGGGCAGACATTATACTTGCAAAATGTGTTCAATCCTTTATGTTTCACATTAGTTTATTGTTGGGACCCATAACCAAATAGATAAAAATAAAACACAAACTCCATAAAATACATACTATTTCTTAGTTGTATAGACATGTTAGCTTTCTCATTCAATTAAACAAAGAAACTGTAATCACTTGATTTTTTTTTTTTTGACTCATTTCTCATTTTCAGTTGAAAACTTTAGGTGCAAATTTAAATACTGCCTCAGGGAGGATTATGCCATCAGTAAGAGTGTTCCTGGACACAATATCCTCATTTATTTGGAGTCCCATGTAACAGCTAAATCCAGAAGACCTCATAGTTAGTTGAGGAGCCTAGGTTGGGTGGAGGTCTGTTGAGAGCCCAGCTTGCTAAGCTGTGGAAGGCCTGGGTTTACTTGGCCTTGGAGAACATCAGCTGTAGAGACGTGTAAAACAACAGGCTGCTTTTCAGCATGGCAGTGATTGGACACCCGTCTGTCTCTCCCTTTGATAAGGAGTTTGTTTCTGGTCCAGGACGACTCACAGACTTGTCCAGACAAAGTGTTGGCTGCCAGGTAGAATGTTTTTAAGAGGTGTTGAAATATGGTATCTTCCAAATGGTTAAACCTAACCTGAATTTGTATGTTTTTGTTACTCTGAAATGAGAATAGCATTAAAAGAATTAATGTAAAATGTATCCAAAACATAGAGAGCTTTATTCTTCTTAGAGGGGTGACTGGTGTTGCCTTTAATAAACACAAGTTTTAAATATTTATTTTCTTGTGCAGGGCTCATAGCTGCCCATAGACCTGCCCTGTGGGCAGGAAGATCTGGGACTGAGGTGGAGACAACCTAGCTACATGATGGTCTATTGGGAGCTCTGCAGTATCAGCTTGAGTTAGTACTATTTCGATATCAGCTTGAGTTAGTATATGTTGAAAGAACATCTGGAGGCTGCCAGGCCCTGGGACTGGTTTTGGGGTAAACATAGAGTCTGTATAAAGACACAACCATTGCCCATGAGAAGATTACCATCTGTTTGGGGATGTATACAAAAATCCTCAAAGAAGAAGAATATAGGATAACATCTGAGATTCAGAATTTGTGGTATTATAATAACTACTTTAGGAATTTTGAGGAGAAAGGCTTTAGTGATTTGAGTTATAAGTTTCATGTCCTAGGCCCCCAAAAGAGGAATCCCTGATTTTCTCATTTCAACACATTTGTCTTTATGCCTGATTGATTTTTGAACCCAAATGTCTCTCCCCCTCTTCCCACCCACCCCCAATCTTTGTCTATCCTCTGTGACCTCCCGGTAGTACCTGATACTGTGAATTACACTCTTCTTACACAGTTTTTATTCTGAAACAATCTCAAACATATAAAAATTAAGGGGATAGTACACATTGCTCCTGTGTCATTCCTGTTAACATATCTCTGCCTGAGTCCTCCAATTTCAGAGTAAGTTGCAGACACCATTACTAATTAATACCTCAGCGTTTATTTCTAAGTACAGGGCAGCTCAGATATAACCACACCAAAATCAGGAAATTCATATCCATACCTTTCTAGCACATAATCCACTCCATTCAAATTTTGCCAATTGTTCCAATAATGTCCTTTATTGGACAAGGACTCAAACCAGGAACATGGATCCATTCGGTTAATTTTTATGTGACACATTCCGTCTCTCATGACCCTGATATATAAAGATATTTTGATTTTTAGAGAGAGAGGGAGAGAAACACTGATATGAGTGAAACAGATCAGCTGCCCAAACTGGAATTGAATAGGTAACCTTTAAGTGCACAGGATGCCCAACTAAGCCACACCTGTCAGGGCAACCCTGATATTTTGAAAATTGCTTACCGATTATTTGAGAGACTAATGCAGCGGTTCTCAACCTGTGGGCCGCGACCCCTTTGGGGGTCGAACGACCCTTTCACAGGGGTCGCCTAAGACCATCGGAAAACACATATATAATTACATATTGTTTTTGTGATTAATCACTATTCTTTAATTATGTTCAATTTATAACAATGAAAATTCATCCATAATTTCCTGGCGTATGAGCTCCCAACCTTCCTATCTACTTCTCTCCCCTAAGTTCCAGACCTGCATTTTCAGTCTATAGGGCAGTGATGGCGAACCTATGACACGCGTGTCAGAGGTGACACGGGAACTCACTTTTTTGGTTGATTTTTCTTTGTTAAATGGCATTTAAATACATAAAATAAATATCAAAAATATAAGTCTTTGTTTCACTATGGTTGCAAATATCAAAAAATTTCTATATATGACACGGCACCAGAGTTAAGTTAGGGTTTTTCAAAATGCTGACACAGCAAGCTCAAAAGATTCACCATCACTGCTATAGGGTCTATAGTACATCACCTTTATTGTACTGCTGCTATTTGGTTGAAAACGTAACTGTTGTTTTTTCACCCCATCCATACTCTTCCTCTAATATATTAAGTCTGTGGCAGCACTAAGGCTAAAACCCCTCAGCTGTCTTTGAAACCTCTCATTTCATAATTCCACATAATTACTGTTTCATGTGCCATGACCTTCAATTCACCTTTGTATTCCCAACACCTATTGTCTGTTACTGAGTTGTGACCCAATGTTATTTGAGGTAGACATTCATTTTGATGACAGGGCTAACTCTGATGACTAACTTTTAATTTTTTAAAAATATATTTTATTGATTTTTTACAGAGAGGAAGGGAGAGGGATGGAGAGTTAGAAACATCGATAAGAGAGAAACATCGATCAGCTGCCTCCTGCACACCCTCCACTGGGGATGTGCCTGCAACCAAGGTACATACCCTTGACCGGAATCGAACCCGGGACCCTTCAGTCCGCAGTCCGACACTCTATCCACTGAGCAAAACCGGTCAGGGCTGATGGCTAACTTTTAAATGACTTTCCAATTTACATTTTTACCATCTGCCTGCTATTTGTATGGTTAACACTGCCTTTTCATAAGTCTTCCTCCTTTCTAAATAATCCTTAAATTTGTAAATTTCCTAAAATTTATGTCATCTTGCTCAAAAAGCCTTCAATGTCTCCTGATTACTTTCAAAATCTGGAATACAGTTCATGCTTCCACTGTCAAGCTCTAACTTACCTCTCCATCTCCCATTTATTATTCTTTAGTCCCTTACTTGTGACATGAACACATTTGCCATTTCCTAAACCTGCACTTTTCATATGATTTTTCCTCATGCTCTAATGCTCTGCTTCCTTTTTGCCCATATTAATATTTTACTTGTTTTCAAACACAGCTCAAAGGCCATTTTTACCATGAGTTTCTCTTATGTGCAAGCATCCCATTTTCTTATTCCTATGCACTATTGTGCCATTTGACTATTCTGCCTTGTATTATAGCTAAGTGTGTGTGTGTGTGTGTGTGTGTGTGTGTGTGTGTGTGTGTGTATCCCCAAGTAGACTAGGAAATACCCTTAAGTCAGAAATCAATCTTATCCTATCTAATAGACAAACATGGTAATTAACCATACCTACGCTACGCTTCCCATTGGCTAATCAGGGTGATATGCAAATTAACTGCCAACCAAGATGGTAGCCGGCAGCCATGCAGCTGAAGTGAACATGAGGCTTGGTTGCCCCGATGATGGAGGAAGTCAAGGTTCCCTGCCTGCTGCAGCCCAGCTCTGAGCTCCGGATGCAACAATGTTGCAATTATAGATGCTAAACAAACCCCAGATACCTGCTTTCAGCAGGCCAGTCTCCGAGCTGGAGCCGCAACAAAGTTTCAATTACAGAAGGTAAATAAATCCCAGAATAAAAAAAAACAAGAAAAAAAAGGAGAGACTGGGAGCTTCAGTTGCAGGCTTGGCCTGCCTGAAAACAGCCCTCAGCCCCTCATCCAGGCTGGCCAGGCACCCCAGTGGGGACCCCCACCATGAAGGCGGTGCAGGCAGCCTGAAAACAGCCATCAGCCCCTCACCTAGGCTGGCCAGGCACCCAAGCAGGACCCCCACCCTAATCCAGGACACCCTTCAGGGCAAACCAGCCAGCCCCCACCTGTGCAACAGGCCTCTATCCTATATAGTAAAAGGGTAATATGCAAACTGACCCTAACAGCAGAAAGACTGGGAATGACTGGTCACTATGACACACACTGACCACCAGGGGGAAGACGCTCAATGCAGGAGCTGCCCTCTGATGGTCAGTAAGCTCCCACATGGAGGAGCTCTGCTCAGCCACAAGCCAGGCTGACGGCTGCCAGTACAGCAGTGGTGGTGGGAGCCTCTCCTGCCGGGGTCCAACCCCAGCAGGTCCAGGGGTCCCCAAAGGCGTAGACGGAGTCGGCGAAGAGGGAATGACACGGAGACAGCGTTCTGTTGATCAGCAGCCTAGCCAGGATCTCTAGCCAGGATCTCCAGCCAAGTTCTGGTCTGGATCTCCAGCAAAGTTCTGTTTCGGATCTCCAGCCAGGTTCTGTATCCATGTTCTCTTGCTAGGTTCTCCAGGTTCTCCAGCCAGGTTCTGTAGCCATGTTCCCTCGCTAGGTTCTCCAGCCAGGTTCTGTCCAGGTTCTCCAGCCAGGCTCAGTCACCAGGTTCTAGTCAGGTTCTCTTGCCAATTTCTGTAGTCAGGTTCAGTCCAGGATCTTTTGCCATGCTCTCTCCAGCGAAGCTCCCCCGTCTCTAGGCGCTGTCTTCTGAGTTCTGTGTTCTAAGTTCTGTGTTCTAAGTTCTGTCTCTTGCTGTCTTGTTACATCTGTATTTATACCAGTTGATTCAATCCTATCAATCTCTATTACAAAGGTTAGGGTGTTTCTTATCTCCATTCCACGGAGTAAAGATTATGTAGCTTAAGCATGATTGTTCGTAGTTAAAGTGATTAATTACCCGCCTGGCACTTAGTTGAGGGGTTTTATCCCCTCCCTGACTTCAGGGAAAAATCCCTACCTGGGGAAACAACCTTTCTCGGAGAGGTGACCTTGGTTAAAACACACAGCGCTAAGGGGAGCAAACATATTAAGAACAGTATGCCATATATGCCAGGTCCCTTGAAACAGCAAGGATGGACCGGCTCCCGGCACTCTCCTGCCTCCTCAGCAGCGCTAAGGATGTCCAACTGCAGTTTAGGCCTGCTCCCCGCTGGCAAGTGGAAATCCCCTGAGGGCTGCCGGCCTGCCAGAGGGATGTCTGATTGCCGTCTTAGGCCCAATCCCCCGGGAGCAGGCCTAAGCCAGCAAGTGGTCATCCCCCGAGGGGTCCCAGACTGAGAGAGGGCACAGGCTGGGCTGAGGGACCCCCCATCCCCCCTGTGTGCACAAATTTTTGTGCACCAGGCCTCTAATATATATATATGTATATATGCCTAAGCGACCGCCGCAACCAAAACAACTGAATGGACGACCGAACGGGCTGTGTGGGCGACCAGGCCGGCAGGGGGGGTTAGTGAGGGATGACCAAACGACTGAGCAGCAGGCTGCGTGGGGCAGCCAGGCTGGCAGGGGCGACCAAACAACAGAACAGCAGGCTGCGTGGGGCAACTAGGCCGGCACGGGGTGCAGTTGGCGGCAACCAGGCCATCGGGGGAGGGGGGCAGTGAGGGGTGAACATACCCGCAGAGGGGGGCAGTGAGGGTGACCAGGTTGGCAGGGGGGGGGCAGTGAGGGTGACCAGGTTGGCGGTGGGGGGGGGTGGCAGTTAGGGGCGATCAAGTCGGCAGGCAGGTGAGCAGTTAGGAGCCAGCAGTCCTGGATTGTGAGAGGGACATCCCCCAAGAGGTCCCAGATTGGAGAGGGTGCAGGCTGGGCTTAGGGGAACCCCCTCCCCCGCCCCGTGCACAAATTTCATGCACCTGGCCTCTAGTGTTGATGTTTTGTGTTGTCCTTTCTCCTTTCCACCCTAAACCTAATTCTTCTATATCCCTAAAATGTTCATGGCATTTGTGGCGGCTTAAATATATGCTCACAAATTCTTTTTATATTCCTTCCTTCAAGAGGTGAAACTAAATTATTTCTAATATGGAGAATGTGGCAGAAGATAGTGCTTTATTTCCAAGACTCAGGTATAAGATATTGTGGCTTCCTCCTTGCTCACTCTGGGGTAGCCAGCTGCCATGCCAAGACATTCAAGCTGACCTATGGAGAGATGCATGCAGTGAGGAGAGGATTCCTGGCAATAACCAGTGAGAGACTGACATCCCACCCCCACCAACGGTGAGCCTTCTTGGAAGCAGATGCTCCAGCTCCAGACAACCCTTCAAGTGACTGCAGCCTCAGCCAAGGACTTGACTGTAACTTTATTAGAGGCTGTGAGCCACAGGCACCCAGCAGAGCGGCATCCAGGCTCCTGACACACACAAACTCTGAGATAACACGTTTGTTATTTTAACTAGCCACATATTGGGGTAATTTATTATGTAGCAATACATAACAAATATAATATTAAAACCTGAAACCCAAGGAATAGAAATGGTGAAAGAAAATGAACATTTTTATTGAATTTCTTCCTATTCTCTTACTTTCTCAATGCATAAAACCATCACTTACCCAGCACTCCAAATGAGAAACACGAGGCCAAACTTGACTCTCCCTACCAACCATATCACTGAATTATCATTTTTCTATTATCACTTAAGTCCATCCCTATACTTACAGCTTTAACTCAGAGCCTTTACCATTTTTTAATTACAGCACAGATTTCCAATTTTTCTTTCTTTCTACAGTCTTTCCCAGCTCCATTCCATTCCACTTCTTAGACCAGTGGTTCTCAACCTTCCTAATGCTGCGACCATTTAATATAGTTCCTCATGTTGTGGTGACCCCCAACCATAACATTATTTTCATTGCTACTTCATAACTAATTTTGCTACTGTTATGAATCGTAATGTAAATATCTGATATGCAGGATGTATTTTCATTGTTACAAATTGAACATAATTAAAGCATAGTGATTAATCACAAAAACAATATGTAATTATATATGTGTTTTCCCATGGTCTTAGGCAACCCCTGTGAAAGGGTCGTTTGACCCCCAAAGGGTTCGCGACCCACAGGTTGAGAACCGCTGCCTTAGACTAATGGCAACAAAAGGTTTCCCAAGCACATATCTCATCATGTTATTTGTTTGTCAAGTTTTATTAATTTTAGAGAGAGAGGAAGGGAGAAGAGAGAAACATTGATATGGGAGTGCAACTTCGATTAACAGCTTGCTGCAAGCCCCCTACTAGGGATGGAGCCCACAACCCGGGCAGGGCATGTGCCCTGACTGGGGATTAAACCAGCAGCCTTTTGGTTCAGAGGACAATGACCAACCAATTGAGCCACACTGGTCAGGGAATGTTATTTACTTTTATTAAAATTCACTACTTGCTCTCACATTGCACAGGACAAATTTTAAATGTCACAGGATGGCAGGTTTGTCCCTGTCCTGTATCTTTTTTTCTCATCTCCTATGTCCACAGCCTATAATCTGTTTATCTTTCACCTTTGCATATGCGGCTTTCGTTCATACTTCCCTTATAACTCCTACTCTTGATTTTGAGAGAGAGAAAGGAGAAACACTGATTTGTTCTTCCACTTATTCATGCATTCCTTGATTGATTCTTGTATGTATCCTGACTGGGGATCGAACCCACAACCTTGGCATATTGGGACGATGCTCTAACCAACTGAGCTACCCAGCTAGGACCTAACTCTCACTCATTTTTAAAAGACTCAGCTCAAGTCTTTATCTCAGAAAATCTGCCTTAATTACCAGGTCTAGGTTAGATGACTTTCTCATATAACTTTACCAGAGCACTTACTTACATAGATCGGTATCATGTCCTTCATTGGAATGTGAGCTTCTGGGGAAAAGGATCTATCCCTGACATCTACACATTCATTTATTCATACAGCCAACCTATATTTACTAGATAACTACAAGACAGACACTTATGTTAGGTGTGGTTATATAATGGTGACCAAAACAAATATGCCCCTGTCCTGGTGGAGCATGGAGTCTATTATTGAAGAAAAAAGACAGTAAGTCAAATAAACAAATAAATATTGTGATATATGTATACATACACGCTATGAAAGAGTGGGACCTACTTTAGATCAAATTTTACTGAATTAAATATTTTCCAAGAGGTATGTATAAATTATACCTTCACCGTGGACATATAAATGGGCTAGGTTCATCACATCCTTGCTAACACTGAGTGTTTTGTTCTTAGAGAAAAAAAAATCTTTGCTTATAATGTCAATGTCATTTTGTTACTTACACATTCTCAGCACTAAGAATCATGAACAAGAACACAAGACATGATCAAATATATGTTTTATAAAAGGCTTACTTAAGCACAAGTGGAAAACTAAGACTAGCTTTACATACATTATCACAGTTACTTAAATGTATGGCTAAGATAATTTCAAAATAATCACTTGCAAGATCAATCATTTTACTAAGTAAAAAGTAGTATTAAAAAAAGAAAATGAAAAGCCAAGACTTTCTGGTATTTAGAAGTCTGAAGAAATCATCGTCTGGTTCTTTTAAAAGAGCAAATTCCAAGGGAATCCCTGACTTTCCCTAGGTTAAGTGCCAAATGATTCACAACGTAAGTATTTCTGGGACATGGGAGTCTGTGACAAAGCTAAAAACAAAACAAAACAAAAAACCAAATCCATTAAAAAAGAGGCTCAATGTTTTAAAAAGGAAGTGGGAGGATGAGGAAATCATATGTTAAAATACATAAAACAATTTTACTAATAATTACTCATTAAATAAAAATACTTTATAACTGACCAAAAGTCTAAACAAAACAAAACTTGGTACTCGAAGATGAAAATGCTGAATTCTTATCACAGTTGGGAAGATTTCTAGGAATCTAGAAATTTCTAGATTTCTTATATTGTAAATTTCTAATATTAATATAAAATACATAAAAATTACAAAAACAAAGCTCATATTGCCGTAGATTGCAAAACCTGCTTTACAAATGTTGCATGTATCTCTGAAAACTTTAGTGGACATTAAAGCACAAGAATATAAAAATTAAATAAGTCCACCCCTTCTTAAGACCAAATTAGCTACATTAATATCAGCTGATCATGTACTTTCCCAAATTCACTGGTATGGTTATAGAAAATTTAAATTAATCAGTATAGATAAGGGAAAAATAGCTTATGTTTTACCACACATTAGCCTTATCAGTTGAAATAATGAGATGTTTCTGGAAAACATGCTCATCTCTGTTTTCAGTGTATTTCAACACTCAGCTGGGATTTGTGCCAAGAGATAGAGGTATTGGTCATCAAACCTGTAACACAATAAAAGTTGTTTAACAAACTGATGGTTGCCCAACAAAAATTGTTAACTTTTCAAAGGCAGGAAGCTTATTATTTTAAAATTTGGCTTCTGCAATGGAATTTTGCTAAGCTTTTAAAGGTATTAACTTTATTAACCTGCAACAATAATCATTTAAAAATCATATATAAAAACTGTCACAATTGGTCAGAAACAAGGTTTCATGTTGCTCAAAATTATCTCTGACAGTGGCAAGACTTAACCTTTTGAGCCATTCTCAGCAGGCTGGTGATATAGCTCAATTAATATAACACACAATAAGTGTTGCTCTTGAAAAAAAAGCAAATTATTTTCCTATTTATAATTTTTGAAAAAGGTTTATTACAAAAATAATTTTCTTTGCTATATATTTCCCTGCCATGATAATGTTAAAACATATCTAGGTTCTCCTCAAACATCAAGAGTTAAGAGTATAGCATTCCATTTTAGTTAAAACATTCCCACACAGCCAACACATTTTTTCAAGGTACTCTAAGAACTCTCAAGGACACTACAGGAAAAATGTTCATCTTGTCTACTGATCTTTTAGGCATGTGTCCCCTCAAACTTTTCTGAATTGAACTGCTATAACTGTTTCTTCTTCATTTTCCACGATAGAGTCCTTATGTTATTTTTCTTTTATTTGGAGCCACTCCTTCATTTTCAACTTGCTGAGCAGGCAGGCTTTTGGTTTCCGTGGAAACTGGATTCCTGCGGCTGAGTGTAGGCATTCTTGTTCCACTAATCTAAGAGATGAAGCAAAGAACAGAAAATGGTTTAACATGTTTACAACATATTTATATACAGTCATTATTACCACATGTATTACTTTCTTTGTGAGTGGTCCTTTATATATTTTTTAATCCCTAACCACCTGGCTGCTTCTGAATAAGCTTTAATCTCACAAAGTTTTAAAGGGCTAAATTTTCAAGATCAGGGTAGATGAAGAGAAGTGGAGGGGAAACCACTTTCTATGTTAAATTTGGAAGAGGTTGAAATGTTAAATTAGAAAATGAGGGAATTACAGGCCTTTTTAGCAACATGTCTGCCATAACAAAGCTGAAGGGCAGGCGAGAGAAATGAAAACTATGAAGGGAGGGAAAGGAAATACAAGAAGGTTAGAGCTGGTAAAGGGGGAGAAATTCCAAAATGGAAGGAGACCACAGAGGATGGAAAAAGAGAAAGAAGGGAAGCGGGGGAAGAAACTTTTTGGGGTGCCAGTTCTGCCTTAATGTCTACTCTTCGGTGCAAGTTGCTGCTCATCCTCACTTTCTAGATATAATTCATTGTCTAGGGAAGAGAGAGATATATTCTTAAGATACAATCCCTTGCTAATTATAGTCATTCTGAAGATGAGATCTAGAAATGCTGCCATCTCCTTGGCCACTGAGAGAGCATAAAGTTTTAAAATAGGTTAATGGAGAGCCATGCCTCACAGAGGACCAAAGCTGCATAACCTGAGACCTTTCCCCCAGAACCTGTCCATATCTGCCTCTATGTTTCTTTTTAAAAATATTTTTTTATTGATTTTCAGAGAGAGAGGAACATCAATGAGAGAGAAATATCATTGACTGGCTTCCTTCTGCAGGCCATGTGTCCTGCAGGACATGTGCCCTGACCAGGAATCAAACCGGGGACCTCTGGGTTCCTGGGATGACGTTCAACCACTGAGCCACACTGGCCGGGCTCTGCCTCTATTTTCCCTAGCCACCTTGTACCCTTCACATCTTGTCCAGTGAAGTGTAAACCTTGGAGTAATGGGTGATACTGGAACTCCCAACACTCTCTTATTCCTAATCCAACAGACATATTACTAGCATTGTTCCAAAGGGTTACTCGCTCACTAGGAATGAAGCAGACCCAAGCTTCTCTCACCTAATATCTTGTCCCTGTAGGGGCATTTTTTGGTTTACAATTAGATGACTAGAAAGGACAAACTTGAGTTGGGATCAGAGTCTGCTAGTGTGTCTGAATCTGATGAACTTCTGTAACATACTGATTAGAAAAGTGCTATGGCTTTTAGATTATCTAGACTACTCCCCACTGCAGCTAGTATCCTATATAATAAAAGCCCAGCGACCAAAATGGCAGAACGACTAGAGACCAGAATGACCGTGGCCCCTCGCCCGGCTGCCCTGCTCCCCAGTGGGGACCCCTACCCCGATCGGGGGCGTGGTAGGCTGGCAAACCACCTGCAGCCCCTTGCCCCAGCCAGCCCCACCCCCCAGGGGGACCCCAGCCCAATCCGGGGCCCCCATCAGGGCAGGCTGGCTGGCCCCCACCTGTGCACTGGGCCTCTATTCTATATAATAAAAGGATAATATACAAATTGATCCTAATAGCAGAATGACCAGAACGATTGCTCAACTAGTCACTATGAGGCGCACTGACCATCTTTTGGTCCCTTTCCCTGACCGGCAGGCTCCAATCGCCTGATGATGAACGGGGAACCGGGGGTGGGTGATGGCAGGGGACATGGGGGGTTGGGGGGAGGAGTTGGGGGTGGTGGTGGTGGTGGTGGTGGTGGTGGGGGCTGGCTGCAGGCAGCTGGAGAAGATGGCCCTGATCACAGGCCAGGCCTAAGCATTTTACCCGCACACGAATTTCATGTGCCGGGCCTCTAGTTTACTATAAAAGTATACTGTCCACACTGTTATCTACTATATCACTGAGGAAAGCAAGCATTCTGAAATTTCCATTGTGAGACTGTGTGTGTGTGTGTGTGTGTGTGTGTGTGTTAATGAATGTTTATTACAGAGATTGCTGAAGGAGAAAAGAGATAGGCACAGACCCATTGCAAAAGGCCTGGAAGCAGAAGTCAGAAGTGGCACAAAAAGCAAACGGGATCCTCCTATTAAGCTTTGCTCTGTGCAGAGGGAGGCTCTACTGGGGTACTCTTAGGGTTTTAGTGCCTAAGGCACTACATGAAGATGAGATATCAATTCAAGTAGACTAGAGACTAGGGGATCACATTAGAGGCAGAGACATTTGTTATATGAGTTTTTACACTATGAAATAGATGATTTCTGTTTCATATAGTGTCTTATTTCCCCAAGTTCCCTGAAGCTTTGGTCTTTTCCTATTGCTATTAAGGCTAGTATCCCTACCTGTGCCTACCTTGGTTAGATTAGAACGTCCAATTTCTATGGCCTAACTAGCAGGAAGTAGGGAGGAAAGTGGGATAACTCCCACTCAATGTAGGGCTAGATTAGGGAGGTGTGTCAGAGGTCATCAAAAACTTTCCATGGGCTTAGAGAAAAAAATCAAACCAAGCATTACCTAATTTTGAGTGTACCTAATGCTGAGCTATACAACTGGGCCTTGGATAACCTCATTAAGTATTTGTCCTTGGACTGAATGCATGAAGCAGCTTTAAAAAAAAAAAATATTGATTTCAGAGAAGAAGGGAGAGAGAGATAAAACCATCAATGATGAGAGAGAATCATTGATTGGCTGACTCCTGCATGCCCCACACTAGGGATCGAGCCCACAACCCAGGCATATGCCCTGACTGGTTATCGAACCGACTTCCTGGTTCATAGGTTGACACTCAAACCACTGAACCATGCCAGCCAGGCTGCATGAACCATCCTAAAAAAATACAAATGAACAAAGTGTTCAGTAGTATATATATAGTTGAATTGTTTAACTTGGCATTTATGTGGCCAAATCCTGGACATACTGAATTGTGTCAAGGTATTAAAAGGAATAAGCCACTCCATAGAGAATTATTGAGAAACTAACATCAGACTTTCTAAATCAAAAGGAAATCATTATTCTAGAAATAATATAAATCCTTCAAAAATAGTTTTCAATTACTATTGTTTAGTTAAGAAAATTGTGCTTTAGGAGGTTATAAAAATCACTACTTATATTACATGTAAACTAGAAATAGCCAACCAAAATTTTAGATGAAATGACTTAAAATGCTAACAATTAACTTTCTCTAATCTTTCACTAGTAGCAACTAATTAACATTTATAGATCTTCTTGAACAGAGTTAGCTAAGAATGTGTAAGGAGTCCTTATTTCTAAAAAGATCTTCTCAAACAGTAACATTAAGAAACTGAAAAACATATAAACACCCCATTCACTAACTTACGGAAAAAAAATTCAGCTATTTTTCAAAGGACTTGAGTATATTTACTCACAAAGAAAGAAAATACAAGAATGGAAAACATCCATGGATAGACAAGTGATATATGTTCTGGGACACACATGTTAAAGAGATTACAGAACTCAGACAATGATTTTGACTCAAAGATTTTTTGCAACACGGAAGGAAAATACACTGGGTTTTTGTTTACTGAACATTCATATTCATATTTGTTGGGGACAAAACTTTTACTAAAACTAAACTCAAATTGAAATTTCTTCCGTGATATAAAGAATGAGTGACGTGGAAAAGAGTATTTCTAGTCATGGCTTTACAGACGTTTCAGATAGAGAAAAATCATTCAACTGGTATTTCTGGGAAGGATTCTATAAAGAGAGTAACATTAATTATAATTCAATAAATACTGAGTTATACAATACTTAGCAAAACACAAAGTCTTTAACATTTCATTGTACTTTTTTTTGGTGGGGGGGGTGGTCAGGGGAGGTTTAGAAAACAAACATTTATTTCTCACAGTTCTGGAGGCAGAAAAGTACAAGATCAAGGTGCTGGCAAATTCTGTTCTGGTGAGGACTTGTGTCCTGGTTTGTAGACAGCTGTCCTCTTGTTGCATCCTCACATGGCAGGGAGTGTTTTATTGTACTTTTAATAAGGCACATTGCATTCCCTAATTACTAACACTTATTTTTATATGTGTTTATATCCTGCTTATCAATTTTTAATTGCATCATAATTTTATTGTATGTATTCTTCTGTAAATTGTCTCAAATATTTAATGAAGTAAAGCAGTATCATAAACAAAAACATAACTTTGCTTTTCATAGGAACACAAGGATTTAACTATGTGGATGCCTTACTCATGCCGTCTCCCCATCTCCCACCCGGGCAAGCTAGTAGAATTTCCTTTAGTTGATTTATAAAGCATACAAAAAAAGAGAAAGTTTCCTGACATAACAACTGAACTCAGTAGGGCATACAACTTTATTTATCCTTCCTATGGATGAAGTTTTTACAATGGTATTATGATTAATATGGCAAATGTGGATATCAGGGTGAAACACTATATACTTGGTGAAATAGATTAATAATAAACAACACAATGGAACATTTATTTTAAAAAAAGATCTTACCTTTTGTTGTGTTGTGGGACCCAGTGACTTAGGTGGAAAAGTACAAGGTATTCTTCCATGATGTATATGATATGGTAACAACAGATTGGGGTCTAATGGAACCCAGGGAACTGAGAGACTGGAAGGTACAGCAGGAAGGCTGCAATGTGTTTTATGCAAATTGTATGCTGTCCTAGTAACTTTTCCATCAGAGGTCTTGTAGATCAGGAGAGAAGAATCTTCTGCTGCATGGGACAACAAGTAGGAACCCTCCTGCAAGCTAAATCCACAGAATAAAACTCAACGCAGTGTGTCAATTTTAACAGCATTTTCTTAATCATGGTCTATGAGTAAAATAAAAAACAATATGGGAATAGAATATCATCTCTAAAAATACTTTTATGACCAAATAAGATTTAAGAAGTCTTTTAAACTATTTTCACATCTTTTAGGTAACTAATTTTAATTCTTATTCCAAAGTTCAAGATATATAATTATTTTCATTTTACTGTCTTATCAGCCACTTTGTAAGTTTTCAATAATTTAATGGGAAACAAATAGTCTGCCTAATTCTCTAATCCATGGACAACACATTTATACAGAAAGACATTTCATGAATGTACATTTTTATAATTCTTATACAGAACATTTTAATTCATTCAACCAACATTGCACCTACTTTGTATCTAGTAATAGGTGAAGAGAGATACAAAAATGAATGTGACACATTCACCACACTTAGCAGTTTAAAAGAAAGTAGCAGAAACAGTCAACAGAACAATCACAATACAATATGAGGTGCTACGAAAATAAGGGTAACAATAACAGTTGATATATATTGAATGTTTATCATGAGTTAACTCTTGTACTGCTTATATCCATTTTATTACTAAATCCTCCACAACAAACCTTCAAGGCATAATATTATTAACCCTATCTATCTATCTATCTATCTATCTATCTATCTATCTATCTATCCTATCTAATAATAGACAAACATGGTAATTAACCTTACCTCTGACACACTTCCCATTGGCTAATCAGGGTGATATGCAAATTAACTGCCAACCAAGATGGCGGCCGGCAGCGAGGCAGCTGAAGCGAACAGGAGGCTTGGTTGGCCCGGCAATGGAGGAAGCCAAGGTTCCCCGCCTGCCGCTGGCTCTAAGCTCCTGAAGCAACAGCTCCAAAAGATACAATGTTTCAATTATAGAAGCTAAAAGATGGCGGTTAATTTGCATACGCAGGCTCCAAGCGGTGGAGCGAAGCCAAACAGCCATGAAGCTGCAGAGCAGCGAGGCCTCAGGGCCCCGGGATCAGTGGAGCTGAGAGGCGTCCCGCCCGGGATCAGCGGAGCCACAAGGCCTCCTGGCCCCGGGATCAGCGGAACGGAGAGGCCTCCTGGCCCAGGATCAGCTGAGTGGAGAGGCCTCCTGGCCCGGGATCAGCAGAGCCACAAGGCCTCAGGGCCCCAGGATCAGCTGAGCAGAGAGGCCTCCCAGCCCGGGATCAGCAGAGCCACAAGGCCTCAGGGCCCCAGGATCAGCTGAGCAGAGAGGCCTCCCGGCCCTGGGATCAGCGGAGCCGAGAGGCCTCCTGGCCCCTGGAGCAGCGTCATGGGGGCAGCGCTGCAACCCCCTGATCGACCCTACTCTGTGTGTGACATGGGGGAGCTCCCCAAACCCCTGATCAGCCCTGCTGTGTGTGTGACAGGGGGCAGCACCCCAACCCCCTGATCTGCCCCGCTCTGTGGGTGACAGCGGCAGCGCCCCAACGCCCTGATCGACCTTGCTCTGTGTGTGACAGGGGGGAGCTCCCCAACCCCCTGATCAGCCCTGCTCTGTGTGTGACAGGGGGCAGCACACCAACCCCAATCGACCCTGCTCTGTGGGTGACAGGGGGCGGCACCCCAACCCCGATCAACCCTGCTCTGTGGGTGAGAGGGGACGGCACCCCAACCCCCTGATGGGCCCTGCTCTGCATGACAGAGGCAGCACCCCAACCCCCTGATTGGCCCTGCTCTGTGTGTGTCAGGGGGTGGCGCCCCAACTCCCAGATGGGCCCTACTCTGTGCATGACAAGGGGGAGCCCCCCCAAACCCCTGATTGGCCCTGCTCTGTGCGTGACAGGGGGTGGCGCCACAACCTCCCCATCGGCCCTGCCTTGAGTGTGACAGGGGGCAGTGCCCCAACCTCCCAATCCGCCCTGCTCTGTGCATGACAGGGGGCGGTGCTCCAACTCCCCAATCGGCCCTGCTCTGAGCCCGACCAGGGGCTGCGGGGCAGGAACCTAGGGATTGGGCCTGCCCTCTGCCACCCGGAAGCGGGCCTAAGCCAGCAGGTCGTTATCCCACGAGGAGTCCCAGACTGTGAGAGGGCACAAGTGGGGCTGAGGGACACTCCCCTCTGCCAATGCCCAAATTTTTGTGCACCGGGCCTCTAGTCTATATATAAAAGACTTATATGCAAATTGTCCCCCTGGGAGTTCAATCACTTGCTATGATGTGCGCTGACCACCAGGGGGAGGCATGGAATGAAGGAAAGCCCTGGCTGGCAGCCTGGGAAGGGAGGCCTGGGCCGGCAGCTGGAAGGCCCTGATCAGCCCTGATGGCTGGTCAGGCTAGGGACCCTACCCATGTACAAATTTCATGTACCAGGCCTCTAGTACTAGGGACCCTACACATGCACGAATTTCTTGCACCGGGTCTCTAGTACTAAAGACAAATGGGAGTTAGAGATGGTAAGCAATATGCCCAAAGTTCTGAGTATAAGCCTTGGATAAAAATCAGACAGTTGAACTCCACAGGCCATACCCTTAGTCATAATCTCCATTGTCACAGTAATCAGATCTGTCAAACATCAAATGTATATTTTTCCTTAGAAAGCTTTAGGGAATTCAGTGTATCAACATAAAGAGCTAGAAGAATATGATTAATATACGGTGCTTTCTTAGGATTTTACATTCTTTCAGCTCAAAAGTGCTAAGGAGAACATCAGTTTTCCCCCATAATATGTCATTAAAAATAAGAATTAATCATACTTTAGTGTTATGGATCTGCCTACAAACCTGATAAGTTACGTTTTCATTAAATTTTTAAACAGAAAAGTAATAGACCAAGGTGGCACAGAATATTCTTACCCTCTGGAGAATTTCTTTCCCAAACCATCACTTTCATATTTCCATATAAAGAAATGAATAATAGTTGATTTGGTAATAGGAATAAATAATATTTTAAAGATTGACATTTCATCAATGAAAATCATAGCTTAACTAACTTCACTAAAAATAAGGGTGGTTTTGGTTTACAGAAAGAATTTATAAAAATGAGACAGGTGCTTCAAAGAAGAGTATCTTAAAAGTGCCACAAAAGTACAATATACACGATGAATAAAATGGCCTCCCCAAAATGCCTATGTCCTAAACCCTAGAATCTGTGAATATGTTACACTACATGGCAAAGGAGAATCAAGATGGAATTCAGGTTCCTAATCAGCCAATTTTAAAACAGTAAGATTTTCCTAGGAGTTTACCTTAGTTCACCCATTATAATCATAAGAGTCTTTATATGTAGAAAAGGGAGGCAGAAGACACTCAGAGGGAGATGCGACTGTGGAAGAGGTCAGAGTGATGTGATGTGAGGAGGACTCAATTTGCCTTTGAAATTTTGAAGATGGAGGAAGAGGGGCATGAGCCAAGGAAGCAGGTGGCCTCTAGAATACACAAACATCAAGGAAACAGAACACACCAGAGCCTTACAGAAAAAAAGCTGCCCTTCAATGCCTTGATTTTAGCCCAGGGAGACCTGTTAGACTTCTGACTTATAGAACTGCAAGATAATAACTTCGTGTTGTTCTACAACACTAATTTTGTGGTATTTTTTTTTTTACATTTGCAGTAGACCTAATACACAAACCAAGATAGTGACAATAAAATTTCATAGAAAACTCTAAAGACTCAACCAAAAAACTACTAGATTTAATAAGTGAATTCAAGAAAGTAGCAGGATACAAAATGAACACCCAGAAATTTATGGCATGGGGAGGGGAGGGGAGGGGAGGGGAGGGGAGGGGAGGGGAGGGGAGGAGAGAAAAAGAACCCTAGTACACTGCCGGTGGGAATGCAGACACTGTGGAAAACAGTGTGGAGTTTCCTCAAAAAATTAAAAATGGAACTGCCCTTTGATCCAGTGATCCGACTTCTGGAAATTTATCCTGAGTCCCGATATACCAATCAGAAAGAAAATATGCACCCCTATGTTTAGGGCAGCGTTATTTACAATAACTAAGATTCCCAAGTGCCCATCAGTAGATGAGTTATCCACTCATCTATGGTACATTTACACCATGGAATGTAGTTAAACTTTGCTACAAGGAACTAATTCAGGCGAGGGGTGTCTGTTAAAGCTGAAGTCTGTTATAGAATAAAGTAAGTTTTCCAAATACATATGTTAAAAATTTGACAAATTAGTTTACCTGTTTTCACTTATCCTATCTAGTTAAGAGGGAATATGCTAATTGACCCTCATGCCATCGCAAAGATGGTGGTGCACACAGCCAATAAGGGGGGGGATATGCTAACTGACTGCCCCACCCTCAAAGATGGCAGCACCCACAGCCACAAGATGGCGGTGCCCAGTCCCCTCAGTCCTGCTGGGGGATTAGTGAGGACGACCAAACGACTGAGCAGCAGGCTGTGTAGGGCAACCAGGCTGGTGGGTGGCCATGAGGGGCGACCAGGCTGTTGTGGGGAGGCAGTTGGGGGCAACTTGGCTGGCGGGGGAGGGGGCAGTGAGGGGCGACTAGGCCAGTGGGGGGGACAGTTGGGGGTGACCAGGCTGGCAGGGGTGGGTAGTTAGGGCAACCAGGCAGGCAGGCGAGTGATTAGGAGCCAGTGGTCCAGGATTGTGAGAGGGATGTCCCCCGAGGGGTCCCAGATTGGAGAGGATGCAGGCTGGGCTGAGGGGACCCCTCCCTCCTGTGCATGAATTTCGTGTACCAGGCCTCTAGTGTAGACATGTTTGTGTAATTAAAATCAAATATGTATGAAAAGTTTAGTTTCACTGAAAAGTTTTCTATATGTATTACTGTAATTTTAAATTTATATTGAATAGGTCTAGTAAATGTGTGCATTCACCAGTCACCTCTAGTGACAAAACAAATGCATACAGCTAGGGCATGGCATAGTGCACATGGGAACATCTGCTGGCAGGCATTCAATTGTTGCAGAAAGTCACGCAATGCCACAACAGAATCAATTACCTCCCGTGCTAATTGATCACATGCTAATCATTTGCCAAACATTGTTCTTGCAGATAGCTGTCGATATGTAATATGTATTTACATCGGTGAGATTAATACAGTGTTTTCCCCAATATATGGCCTATATGCAAAAATTTATTAAAAATAACAGTGAATTGGTAACAATAACAAAAAACCTTTTAATTTAATTATAAGCAAATCTTATTAAAAGCATCTTAATATCATTAGGGTGTTAATTTTCACATGACATATGGACTGGAAATTTTGTCTGTTAAATCTGAAGTCCACCAAATCAAGGGTTTATGGTACTATGCGGCAGTAAAAAAGAAGGAACTCTTACCCTGTGTGACAGCATAGACCTGGGGAGTATATGCTAAGCAAATAAGCCAATCAGAGAAAGATAAATATCACATGATCTCACTTATATGTGGAATCAAATGAACAAAATAAACTGACAAACAAAATGGGTCAAAAGGCATGGATATATGGAATAGACTGACTCAAATTAAATCTCAGTAGGGAGGCGGGTGGGAAGGATGAGAGAGATTAACTAAAGAACATATATACATATATGCATAGCCCATGGACACAGACAATAGTGTGGTGAAAGCTTGGGATGGGGTGGGAGGCTGCGTGGAGAGGAGCAAAAAGGGAGAAAATTGGGGACAACTGTAATACTCTCAACAATAAATAAATTTTAAAAAATTTCATGTATAAGCACTGTGTTTTATATGAATAACAGAATACATAAAATAAAAATCCTGCTACAGAATCACAGAATCTGAGAGCTGAAAAGTACCTAGAAAATTACTGAACTCAACACCATCATTTCATAAGTAGGAGAGTTAGAACTTTGAGATTTTTGATCAGACTCTTTCTTGAATTGTTTTTTAGTTTATCTTTTGGTAAGGACACAACAGAAAGATACAAAAGTTCATGTAACAAGTTCACTTATTTAGTTTGATAAATGATTGGGTGGAGAATCCATATTCTAATATTTTCCATGGAGCTAATGACTTTTGATCACTAGTCTATGTTGTTTCCTTACTCTGAAAATGTGAATAATATATCTATGGTAGGCTGAATAATGGTCACCCAGGATGTCCACATTTTAATCTCCAGAACTGTTAATGTTACGTTTAATGGCTTTGCAAATGTGACAAGGAAAGCAGAAATTTGAGTGATTTGCTTTGAAGATGGAGATAGGAGTCAAAGGCAAGGGATACAGGCAGCCACTAGAAGCTGAAAAGTAAGGCAAGGAAATGATTGTCCCCTCAGAGCCTCCAGAAGGAACCAGCCCTGCTGACATGAGTTTAGTCCAATGGAAGATGATTTCAGGTTTCTGACGTGCAGAACTGTAAGAGAATACACTGTGTTGTTCTAAGTTTGTGGTAATCGTATGTTACAGTGGCAATAGGAAACCAATAAAATAAGCCTTATAGAAAAATGTAAATATTATCTTTTTAGTTATATTTTCACAACTTCAACGTTGACACAAAAAATATAAATCTTCTGTGTTATATTATATTTATTCCTAACAGCACATATTCAAAGTTTGTATTCTTGAATTTTCATCCAAGAAAATCAGACATATCAATGAAACTGTCCAAAAAATACTTACCTACTTAATTTCTTTAGAATGTGTTGGAGGATATTAAATAAACTTGAAATCCTAGAAAATGGAAGAAATTCATGTATAATTAAACAACAAAAAAAAAACCCCTTACTCTTAACAATTATAGATCTTTAGGAAGAGAAATGCCCTCAGAAAACAGCTAAAACACAGAATACCAAAATTTATTTCTAATTTGATTAAAGTATATTTACTTATTTTTTTTTGCCATTTCCTGTGTTTTCTTCAAAATCACCAAGGAATGGCTTTTGTTAGAGCAGTTGTAAGGAGATCACTACTTTACGTTCAAATTATAAACTTTTAAAAATGTTCAGATGTCTTTAGCAGAACCAGTCTGCATAAGAGCTTGCCTTTTAGAAATGGTCCTAAATTAGCTTCCAAAGAAATTGAGAGATACTTTAAATTTAGAGAAATTGAGTGATGCCAGATAAGCCACTGACAGGGGACAGGATAAAGACAAATGAAATATAAGGTATTTCTTTATATCTTTTCTAAACCTAAACTCATTGCCTTTCTTATTTATTTAAAAATGGTTTTCACTGGGTGATGTGGGACAGGTGCTGAATAATGTACACAAAAACTTTACATATGTAAATGTATGTAAATGTGATGTATGAAAAAGCTTTACATAGGTTAGCCCTGGAAAGAAGCAATTCTTATAATTGAAGTGGACATTTATAAGTTCAAGCAGAGAAATAAAGTTTGAAAAACTGTGTCAAGCCTCAAGGCTGGAACTATGCAACCAGTGTAAATCAGGACAATTTCTCATCCTAAGTGGTAAATCAAATATATTATCTACCAAGGCTGTCACTAGCTTAGCTGTGTGCTCCGGGGCAAGTCAGAGTCCCAGTTTCCTCACATATAAAATGGAGATAATGCTACCACCAGTCCTTCCTAGAAATTTGGGAGGTGCAAATTACATAATGCTCATAAGTTATTTCCTTTGCATTTATTGTTCTGAGTAAATTCATTTCACTCTGATGCACAGAAATGCTTGGTAGAGGGGTAAACTTTTAGAAATTAGTACGTCTAAATGAGTATATACAATCCTGAGAGCTAAGAGTCTGTGACTGTCCTTTTCTTTCCCATCCCTAAAAGGGGTGCAATGTATGGTTCTGTGCACCTCCAAGATGATGGGCTACTCTTTGCTCCAGCCTCCGCTGTCTTACATAGAAAGACTGGTGCCACTGGCATTATATTTAATTTGGAGATTGAGATTAATATGGATAGATCACAAATTGCGTCAGGAGAAGCCTCAATGTATAAAAGGCTTAAAAGTTTTGAAAATGGAAGTATTTAAATTTGATCAGTATTTAGAAATAAAGAAAAATTTGTGATCATATTAACAAGTTTAACAATCACTACCACAAAGTAAACTTTCTTACTTGAGTGCTGAAATTTTTTCTTTTAATTCTTCTGAGGTAATTTCTTCTAGCAAGAAAAGCTTTGAAGTAAAAGCATCGATATGACCTAAAATAAAATATAAAACTTAAAAACAATTGTAGCATTTAAAAAACTAAAAACCAAGTTATCCAGTCTCTTTAAAGATCTACACTAATAAAAGAGAAAAATGGTAATTGGCGTACGACGATACCCTTTTCATTGGCTAATCAGGGCTATATGCAAATTAACTGCCAACTATGATTGGCAGTTAACTGCCAACTAAGATTGGCAGTTAACTGCCAACAAGATGGCAGTTAATTTGCATATGTAGGCACAATGCAGGGAGGCGAAAGGGAAAGCAGGAAGAAGCCCCCTGCCACTGACAGTGATCGGAAACCCAGGGGGGAGCTAAGAGCTGGGGGGCAGGGCAAAGGCAGCCCTGGGGCCGCCTTTGCCCTGCCCCCCAGCCATGATCGGAGAATCAGGTGCCTTTTCCGCCCTGGCCAGTGATAGCAGGAAGTAGGGGTGGAGCCAGCGATGGGAGCTGGGCACGGTCGAAGCTGGCAGTCCCGGGAGCTAGGGGTTCCTTGCCTGGGCCTAAAGCGGAGCCCACGATCGCGGGGCCGCTGCAGCTGCGGGTCCCCGCTGCCCGAGCCGGACGCCTCAGCCAGAGGCGTTAGGCCTGGGCAGGGGCGGAGCCTGCAACCACGGGGAGCTGGGGGTCCCCTGCCCGGGCCTGACACCTCTGCCGGAGGCCTCAGGCCTGGTCAAGGGGCCGATGCGGTGATTGGTGATCGGAGGGTGATGAGGGTCAACTCCTCTGGCCGAGGCATCAGGCCTGGGCGGGGGGCTGAGCCGGGGATTGGGAGGATATGATGGTCCCCTTGCCCAGGCCTGAAGCCTGGGTCAGAGGCCTCAGGCTTGGGCGGGGGGTGGAGCAAGCGATCAGAGGGAGATGGGGGTCCCCTGCCCAGGCATGATTCCTGGGCCAGAGGCCTCAGGCCTGGGTGGGGGCCAGAGCCAGTGATCGGGGGGAGATGGGAGTCCCCTGTCCAAGCCTGACACCTCTGGCGGAGGCGTCAGGCCTGGGCAAGGGGCCGATCAGGCGATCGGAGGGTGATGGGGGGCTACGCCTCTGTCAGAGGCGTCAGGCCTGGGCAAGGGGCCGATCCTGCGATTGGAGGATGATGGGGGTCAACGCCTGAGGGGCCAGCAGCAGGCACGAGTGCCAGGCGTGAGAGGAGGCAGTATGTGAGAGGGGGCAGGCTGGGCTGAGGGACACTCCCCCCCCCCACACACACCCAGTGCACGAATTTCGTGCACCAGGCCCCTAGTCTATAATAATAAAAGCATAATATGCTAATTAGACCAGATGTCCTTCTGGACGACCTTCCAGATGAAGCCAGACCTGCGAGCGAAGCCCAGGTTCTGGGTGCCAGAGGGAAGCCAGTGCCAGCAGCCGGGGAAAGGAAGGCCTACTCTTGGATGAATTTTGTGCTTTGGGCCTCTAGTGTTTTTATAAAACTGTAATAACTGTAAAGAATCTTTACATTCCAAAAGAGCTGTTTTAAAAATGTGCTGAATGTAGGAAAGATTACATGTGTCAACACCAAAAACAAAGAGAGAAATAATCTCTAAGTCCACAATTTATCCTATCTAATAAAAGAGTAATATTCAAATTAACTGTCACTCTGACACAAAGATGGCGGCACCCATAGCCACAAGATGGCGGCGCCCAGTCCTCTCAACCCCACTGGAGTCCTCCAGTCCTGGGGGGCAGCCACTGAGAGCAGGGCCTGCTTGGCCATCACCCACAGCAACCCGGGAGCAGCCAAGCAGCCCCCACAGACAGCAGAGAACCATGGGGAGGAGGCCTAAGCCATCAGTAGGACATCCCCTGAGGGCTCCCGGATTGGAGAGGGTGCAGGTTAGGCCGAGGGACCCCACCTCCACCCCCCGTGCATGAATTTCGTGCACCGGGCCTCCAGTGTATATATATATATAAAACCCTAATATTCAAATAGACCAAACAGCGGAACAGAACAACCGGTTGCTATGATGTGTGCTGACCACCAGGGGGTGTGCACAGAACATGAAGGGCATTGGCCACGGCAGGATGGTGGAGCAGGTGAATGGGGGCTGTCATCAGGGCGAGCCTCTGGTGGTTATTGAAAATTCTTTGCTCTTGTGTGCCACGGTTCCCCGCCTGGCGCTCGTGCCTGCTGCTGGCACCGGAGCCGCTGCTCACACCCGCTGCTGGCGCCAGCCCTGATCACCCCTCAGGGCTGCTCCACTTCCCCCTGCTCCTAAGGGGTGATTGGAGCTGGCAGCCGCCTCTCACACCTGCTACTGCTCCACTTCCTCCTGCTCCTAAGGGGTGATCGGAGCTGGCAGCCGCCTCTCACACCCGCTGCCAGCGCCAGCCCCACTTGCACCCGCTGCTGGCGCTGGTCCCAATTGCTCAGCACCATCAGTGGATGCAAGCAGGGCCGGCACCACCAGCCACACCGGCTTCCAGCAGAGAGGGGACTGGGGGCCATGGTGGGAGGGGACAAGAGGGGGCATGGAGGATGGGCCAAGAAACCCCCGCTCCCCACCACAGCCTCGCGGCCCACAGTTCCTTTCATGGTGCACAAATTCATGCACTGGGCCCCTAGTGTAAGAATAACAACTTAAAATATTGGTGCTTCTAATTGCTATAAAAGTTGAATTTTTATGGAGATTCAATTTTTAGAGAAATATTGTATTTATTATCAAAGCAAAAGAATAAAATTTGTTTTGGACACTCTCTACACATCCCTAAGACATACTTGGTTCTTAAGATAAAAATTAAGATTATAAAAAGCCATCTTAATTATTCACAATAGCCAATATATGGAAACAACCTAAGTATCCATCAATAGAAGAATGGATAAAGATGTGATATATATACAGGAGGAAGAAGGAAATCCTGCTGTTTATGACAACGATGTGATATATATACAGGAGGAAGAAGGACATCCTGCTGTTTATGACAACGAAGATAGATCCTGAGGACATGAAGCTAAATGAAATGAGTTAGACAAAGATAAATACTGCATGGTTAGCACTTGTACAGAAAATCTAAAAAAAAGAGTCAAACTTTTAGAAATAGAGAGTAGAAAAGTGAGTGTTTCCCAGGGATGGGGAAACAGGGAACTAGCAAGAGGTTGGTAAAAGGGTACAACATTCAGCTATAAGATAAATAAGGTCTAAGGATCTAATGTATAAATGGTGATTATGGCCGATAACACTATTTTATAATTAAAAATTGACAAAATAGAACTTAAATGTTCTCATTAAAAATTATAAATATAAATATGTGAGGAGATGTGTTAATTAACTATATGGGAGAAATCTTTTCACAATGTATAGGTATATCAAATCATCAAGATGTACAGTTTAAATATCTTACTATTTTGTAAATTATATTTAAATAACTTACCATTTTGTCAATTATACCTCAGTAAAGCTGAAAAAAATCTGGCTTATTTTTAATTAAAGCACACATAAGATTTCTTATGGTTAAAAATAAAATCAAAACAGTATATTCAAAGTTTTACTTTCTTCTGAACATGGCATAAATCTATAATTCCAAAAAACAAAATGGCAAATTTTCAAGATTACACTTCTGTTTTACAAAGTAATTCATAATTTCTGCAAAACAGGTGGTGATAAAACACTGAAACCCTGAAATGTACCAAGGAAGAGTGGTATAAAAGACCTGAGTTATATGTTAGATAATCATGCCAATATAAAAATCCATGTTACAGCCTGGCCAGCGTGGCTCAGTGATTGAGTGTCGACCTATGAACCAGGAGGTCACGGTTCAATTCCTGGTCAGGGCACATGCCCAGGTTATGGGCTCAATCCCCCGTGGGGAACATGCAGGAAACAGCCAATTGATGATTCTCTCTCAACATTGATGCTTCTCTCTCTCTCCCTCTCCCTTCCTCTCTGAAATCAATAAAAATATATTGAAAAAAATAACAAAACCAACAACAACAACAAAAAAACGCAAAAAGACAACCTACTGAATGGGAGAACATATTTGCCAATGATACAACTGATAAGGGGTTAATATCCATAATTTATAAAAAACTCAGACAACTTAACACCAGAAAAACCCAATTTAAGAAGTGGACAAAAGTAAAAAGAAGGAAAATTTTATCCTTTGTGACAGTATAGATGTACCTGGAGAACATTATGCTAAGTGAAATAAGCCAGTCAGAGAAAGACAACTATCATATAATTTCACTCATATGTGGAATTTAATGCACAAACTGAACTACCAAGAAAAATAGAGACAGACTTATAGTTAGAGAGCATTAGGGGTGAGGGGTGAGGGAAAGGAAGTGCTGCTGGGAGGCGGGTAGAGGGACTGAGCAAAAGAAAAAAAAGAGAACTCATGGACATGGATAACAGTGTGGTGATTGGGGAGGGAGATGAGTAGAGGTGAAAGAGGGCATAAAGGAAATAAATGGTGATGAAATAAAATAAATAAATACATAAATACATAAATAAAGTAAATAAATAAATAAATAAAATGTGGGCAAAAGCCCTGAATAGATATTTCTCCGAGGAAGACGTACAGGTGACCAAAAGACATATGGAAACTTGGTCAACATCACTAATTAACAGAGAAATGTAATTCAAAACCAAAGTTTCACCAGATTCTTAAACTGCTTATTGTTTAATGAAAAGATAGATTTACAGCCAAAACCGGTTTGGCTCAGTGGATAGAGCGTCGGCCTGCGGACTGAAAGGTCCCAGGTTCGATTCCGGTCAAGGGCATGTACCTGGGTTGCGGGCACATCCCCAGTGGGAGATGTGCGGGAGGCAGCTGATCGATGTTTCTCTCTCATCGATGTTTCTAACTTTCTATCTCTCTCCCTTCCTTTCTGTAAAAAATCAATAAAATATATTAAAAAAAAAAAGAAAAAAAAGAAAAGATAGATTTACAAAACAATAAAGTAGAAAGCAACAAGTCATGAAAACAGTAAAAAAAAAAATGTATTGAGAGATCACAGGAAGAAAATGACTTAATAGAGGGGCAACTAGAGTTGGCTGAGATGTGTGGGATTAGGCATTCCACTGGGAGGGAACAATATCAATAATTCTTCATGTGAAGTATGTTAACTATACATGAACCCAGCCAACACAAATTAAATCCCTGCCTGACTACCTGCCCCCAAAAGATGCAAAACAAAAACAAACTTAAAGAAAAACTATTTCATCAGTGTTAGAGATTTTAGCCTGGCCGGGGTGGCTCACTGGTTGAGCATCGACCTATGAACCTGGAGGTCATAGTTCAATTTCTGGCCTGATGATTCTCTCTCAACATTGATGCTTCTCTCTCTCTCTCTCCCTCTCCCTTCCTCTCTGAAATCAATAAAAATATATTGATTGTGTGCTCAATCCCCAGTGTGGGATGTGCAGGAGGGAGCCAATCAATGATTCTCTCTCATCATTGATGTTTCTATCTCTCTCTCCCTCTCCCTTCCTCTCATCAATAAAAATACATTAAAAAAATATTTGAGATTATAATTTTAAATTTTAAAAACATATGCTTAAACCAATTAAAAAGTACTTTCAAAGAAGCTCATTAGAAAACACCTCTATATTTTTAGTTTTTTACACTATTAAATAAAGTATTTTAAAAATAAAATGATTCGGTTGAGATTCATGTACAACTAAATAGATATGGGCTAAGAGGGAAATTAAGACATTTGAGATCATCAGTCCCACACTGCCATGTAACTCTGGAGTAGGGGATGGTGTTTTAAATTTTTTTTTTAAAATATATTTTATTGACTTTTTACAGAGAGGAAGGGAGAGAGAGATAGAGAGTTAGAAACATTGATGAGCGAGAAACATCGATCAGCTGCCTCCTGCACATCTCCTACTGGGGATGTGCCCGCAACCAAGGTACATGCCCTTGACCGGAATTGAACCTGGGACCTTTCAGTCCGCAGGGCGATGCTCTATCCACTGAGCCAAACCAGTTTCGGCGGGATGGTGTTTTAATAGGAATGTTAACACAATCAGAAAACTGAAAACAAAAAGTATAGAATAGACATGTATAATTGAATAAAAAAGTATGTACTTACAAGAGAATAAAAAAGGAGAACAAAGACTGTTATAAACTTACCAACATAAAAGGAGCTGTTGGAATGCAATAAACTTTCAGTCCATAGGCGACACAGTTCGCTTTCAGTCAGAGCTTCAGCTCCATAACAAGCTTGATACTCCACTTTTGGAAGAACATATACTGGGACTTGCTGAAATGTAAGGTTATACTCTTTCAAAAAGTTCCATTAACTTACTATTAACAGCAAGTACATTTGCCTATACAGTTTTGCCACTTTCAAAATGCTTTCAAGTAATGTTATTTGATCCTTCTAAATACAGTGGGGTTCAGACAGAAAGACAGAACCCTTGTGGGTGAGAGGTGGATGAATAAGAGACCCTAACCACCCCCTTCCCCAGATAACCCCATCCCAGTCAGTATTCCTCCCCACATGTGCCCCTTGATTTAATTTTATTGCTAAAAGCATTTTATTATATAATAATCTTTAGCAACTGGCAATCTGCATTTACTTCCGCCAGAGAATGTGACTGACAGCAGAAACCTTGAAACAAAGCCTATGATACACAATTGCCCAAAGGTTAAAAACCAGATTCTGGAAGCAATGACTGTGAAATATCCTAGTAATTTTCAAGAGGATTTTAAAAAGGTACTAATTTTTGCCCCTTTAAAGCATTAGTCACATTATTTAAGGCTCAAGTAGTCTGAGCAACTTGTTTTCATTCTATGAATCTATGAGCATTAATACCTACACTAACATCTGTGAATGTCATTAGCTTCATTAATATAAAAGTTTTATTCTAGATACTAACCACATGGAAAGTTATAGATTTAGAGTTTATTGATCAGGACACTAAATAGATTAGGTAAATTACTGTACCCATTACTGGTCTGAAGGAGGATATGCAAGGAAATACATGCTTGTGAAATATCATATTAGTCATGTCACTGTGCTCATGTTATCTCACTTCTGTCAAAGAAAACTCTACTGTTAATAGCAGCGTCTTCATTTCCAGCTGCAGAAGGAGAGACACATGATTTATGGAACTTACTGAGTGATATTGCTACATAGTACTTCAAAATTATACTAAGCTGTCACTATTTCTATACTTGAAAATATTTCATAAATGTTTCAGAATTCCTGATTTTCACAAAGTGGCCAATCTAATGAGCTTTGCACAACGGTGGTGGTAAGAACAATTCAAATCCAGTAAAATTTCTGGTAACATCAAGTTTGGAGGTTTGGTTTATATGATTATATGATAACATGAATGTTATAAAACTCTAAAGTAGTGTTTCTTAAATTTCAATGTGTATTAGGAATAACCTGGTGATCTTATTAAATTGTAGAATCTGAGATGTAGACTAAGGTTTTGCATTTTTAACAAGCTGTTATTCCAGGGACCAAACATGAGTAATAAGGCCCCTTGATTTAATTTTATTGCTAAAAGCATTTTATTGTATAACTAGAGGCTCAGTGTACGAAATTCGTGCACTGGTAGGGTCCCTAGTGGCTTCCAGATGCCAGCTGGGTACTCTCTCCCTTCCCCTAGCTGTCTGCCTCACTTCCTTGCCCTGGCCACCTGCAACTGCACTGGCCAGGGACTCCCTCCCTTCCCCCGGCCAGCCCCGCCCCCCTGGTCAAACTCGCAGAAGAACTCCGGTCAAGGGGACAATTTGCACACTACGCTTTTATTATATAGGACCAGAGGTGTGGGTCCCTCAGCCTGGCCTGTGCCCTCTCACAGTCCAGGAACCTTCAGGGGATGTCTGATTGATGACTTAGGCCTAAGCCACAGTCTGGCCTACCTCTATGGGAGGCGACCAGTGGGCCGATCAGGGGACTGTGCCGGCCAGCAAGTGGCTGGCCCAGTCCCCTGATTGCCCCTCTGCCGCCGCTGGTCGCTGCTGCCCCCTGATCGCCATCCCCTCCCTCTGCCCACTGGCACCCACTTTGGCTGGCCTGGCGCCGCCCACTTGCCAGCTCCACCCTGCCACCGATGAGGTGTTCTGCCGTTTGGTCAATTTGCATATTAGGCTTTTATTAGAAATGAAGATCCAGGTAGCTCAGTTGATTGAAGCACGTACTTATATACCAAAATGTTGTAGGTTTGATTCCCAGTCAGGGCACACACCTAGGTTGTGAGTGTCATCCCTAGTCCGGGGATGTACGGGAAGCAATCAATTGATGTTTCTCTCTCACATCGATGTTTCTCTCTGTATCTCAAATCAACAAACATATCCTCAGGTGAGGATTAAAAAAAAAAGAAGGCCCAAAGGGCTAAGGCAGTTGCTCAAGGACACATAGCCAGTTTACAGCAGGGTTAGGAAAAGAACAACTGGGTGAAGAAGACCCCTTTCTGAATCATGACTAAATAACAGAGTTAAGATTTTTTTAAAGTAAGAAAATATTACTGTTTCTGAAAAGAAAGTACTTTGACACTTCAGAGGATTTTCTTTGTTAATAACTGCCATATCTGATTCTGGTTTTAAATTCTGTATGTATTCTACTGCCATCTCCAGGAAGCCACAGGAAAGAAAGTCTGAATATTTTATCTTAGTATTCCAAAATTAAAGTGCAAGTTTAAGTGCAATAAAAGTTTTCTAACTATAAAAATTAAATCTAGTATTTCCTTTCTCCCTTGATAAGTAGCTCCTATTTTCCCTAAGTGAAAGCTTTTCTTGGTTCTCTGTCTTCCAATTTTTCACATAAACCTTTTAAACTTTCACATACATTCTTAAATAGATACTTCAAAGCTATTTCCTGACACTGATCCCACTGGGTTCATTCTATTCAAGCACCTCCAATATCTTTTTTCTTCACCCTAGAATACCAGTGTAAATTACAAAATAATTGGATCTAAATTTTTGAATTATTTTAGAATATATCTCTTAGGAAATTTGGTTACCTGAGACAGATAATATCAAATCATTCAAAGTTACTTGGTGTGGATTTCACAACTATGGGTATAACTCAGTAAGTTCTTGCTTCATCTTGTGGTCCAAATTAGCGCTCTTTATTTCATTCCATCATTTAAGACTGGCTCCTGTTTTAAGTTCTCTAATGCGCAGTTCCTATTAAGCAGCATTTTGACGGGGAAGGACAAATGATATTGGAAATTAAAATCTCAACTATTATAACAGAACATTGAAGACCCAAAGGAAAATAAAAGAGACATGAGGTTTTTGGACATTGGAGGTTGAAGAAACTTCTATAATATATCTTAAAGCTTTACCTAAACAAGTTGATTTTTAAATAGGAAATATTAATGAGGAAGATTCTAACCTAGTTATAGTTTAAACAGTACCACTTTAAAATGTCTCAAACTAGTGCCTCAACTTCCCTAAATTACTTTTCTTATCAACACCTCCCTACTTCTTCACCCCTCAAGTTTTCTCATTTATTCAGTACCTATTTATTGAGTTTCTATGGTATAAAACATGACTCTAAGGGGAACACATTTTGCTAAGGGATTTAAACGATATGTACTAAACTATTACATACAATGACTGGTACCATATAACTATTCACTGAAAATTTTAAAATTTTACTCTGGGTTTGACACAATCAGAAATATAAGGCTATTCAGATATTCTTTGGGGCTGGACTATTTTAGATATATTTTTATGAAGGGTGGAGTCTCTCCTATAAAGTTTTGCTTTCACATTTACAAATTTCACTTAAGTCAAATGAATGACAATGTCTTCAGAAATTAAATATATATCCAAAACATCCCTAGGCTGTTCTTACTTAAGAGACACTGGCCATCAATGTTTGAGTGCTGTAAGCTGGCAGATCACTACAAAACGGTATGTATGGGTTCATAAGGTAGAATGTGAAAGAAAAGAGATTATCTCCCAAATAAATCAAAGACACTAAGTAAGAATGAAAGATATAAAACCTCGAAAATATAATCCATAGCACTGACACTACATATATTTAAGATGTTCATGCTGTGGCCATTAAATTGATCACAGTAAAATACAGATAAAACAGGAAAATTAGCAAATAAAGTAAAAATTTTTTAATACAGGGAATATCAGTGTTCAATGTATAGTCTTTTGCCATTCCTTGATTTTCTCTTATTAAAAAAACATACAAAACTGCCCCATGCATTTAATTAAAAATCATTTGCTTGCTAAAATTTCAAGTCTGATATAGTGATGAAAATCCAATTATGAGAATTAGGAATTTAATAACTTATTCACGACCTTTCTTAAATTTAACAAAGGATAAAGTATCATCAAGGAAAGGATCCACCCAGTCCACTGGATTCTGGTGGACAAAGTATACATCCAAATCCCGCAGTTAGCTTCAGAGTGTTTTCATGATAGGCCCTAACACTGCTGCTATTAGCTTAACAAGGTTGACACTTTAATTTTCTTTTCTTCAGTTATTCCTTATTATGACTGATCTATAAGGATCAATGCTGGAACATGACAATTCTTAATTCATCTTAAACACTAGCTCCAAAGTACACTGACATTATACAGTGATCTTTGAAGATTGTTATTGGGTGGTAGGTTAGGCAGCATGAGGCAGACATTAAAACTTTTAAGAAGTATACTATGGCAAATGTACACAAAAGGAAAAATTATCGTAAAAAAAATTAGAGGATTCATTATTTCTTAATCAATTATAATAGAGAAGCTCCTCTTTATTTACCAGAATTCTGTGATCACACACACAAATCAAACTAATCTGGAAGATAATTTCAAATATCAAATATAGAAAACAGTTGAAAGAGCCAATTACTCAAATTGTACCAAAAAGTTTTTTAACTGAGGCAAATATTGATATCAAAACCCAAAGAAACAAGAGGGGGAAAAAAAGGAAGACAATTGGTCTTCTAACAATCCTGGCAAGACTTTTCAAATGTGTGTGAAAGCCCACTTTCCACAATTTGGACAAAGTGAGAGAGAAAGAGAGGTAATCTATCTATCCATCCATCCATCCATCCATCCATCCATCCATCCTATCTAATAAAAGAGAAACATGGTAATTAGCGTATGACCGCTACCCTTCCCATTGGCTAATCAGAGTGATATGCAAATTAACTGCCAGCCAAGACGGCGGCCGGCAGCCAGGCAGCTTGAAACTAACATGAGGCTTGCTTGCTTCAGTGACAGAGGAAACCAACGTTCCCCGCCTGCCTTGCCCGCCTCTGAGCCTGCAGTTTGAAACATTGTAACAAATATAGAAGCTAAACAAAACCCCAGAAACCTGCTTTCAGTAAGCCGGGATCGCAGAGCTGGAGTTATACATTGTTTCGATTATAGAACCCAAACAAACCAGATACCTGCTTTCAGCAGCAGAGGCCTCAGAGCTGGAGCCAGAGCTAAAGCTGGCCCAGAATTAAAAAAAAAAAAAAAAAGGAGCAGTTGGGAGCTTCAGCCCTCAGCCCCTCACCCAGACTGGCCAGGCACCCCAGTGGGGACCCCCACCCTGAAGGGTGTGTGACCAGCTGCAAACAGCCATCATCCCCTCACCCAGGCTGGCCAGGCACCCCAGTGGGGACCCCCACCCTGATCCAGGACACCCTTCAGGGCAAACCAGCCAGCCCCCACCCATGCACCAGGCCTCTATCCTATATAGAAAAAGGGGTAATATGCCTCCCAGCTCCGGGATCAGTGGAGCCGCGAGTCCTCCCAGCACCGGGATCAGCGTGACAGGGGGGAGCTCCCCAACACCCTGATCGACCCTGCTCTGTGCGTGACAGGGTAAGAAGCCCCCCCCCCCCCCCGATGGGCCCTGCTCTGTGCATGACAGGGGGCAGCGCCCTGCTCTGTGCGTGACAGCGGGTGGCGCCGCAACCTCCCCATCGACCCTGCCTTGAGTGTGACAGGGGGCGGCGCCCCAACTCCCCAATCGGCCCTGCTCTGAGCCCGACCAGGGGCTGCACCTAGGGATTGGGCCTGCCCTCTGCCACCCGGGTGCAGGCCTAAGCCAGCAGGGCATTATCTCCCAAGGGGTGCCAGACTGCGAGAGGGCACAGGCCAAGCTGAGGGACCCCCCCGAGTGCACAAATTTTTGTGCACCGGGCCTCTAGTCAACACTAATAAAAGAGAAAAATGGTAATTGGCGTACGACGATACCCTTTTCATTGGCTAATCAGGGCTATATGCAAATTAACTGCCAACTATGATTGGCAGTTAACTGCCAACTATGATTCGCAGTTAACTGCCAACTATGATTGGCAGTAAACTGCCAACAAGATGGCGGCTAATTTGCATATGTAGGCACAATGCAGGGAGGCGAAAGGGAAAGCAGGAAGAAGCCCCCTGCCACTGACAGTGATCGGAAACCCAGGGGGGAGCTAAGAGCTGGGGGGCAGGGCAAAGGCGGCCTTGGGGCCGCCTTTGCCCTGCCCCCCAGCCATGATCGGAGAATCAGGCGCCTTTGCCGCCCTGGCCAGTGATAGCAGGAAGTAGGGGTGGAGCAGCGATGGGAGCTGGGCACGGTCGAAGCTGGCAGTCCCAGGAGCTAGGGGTCCCTTGCCTGGGCCTAAAGCGGAGCCCACGATCGCGGGGCCGCTGCAGCTGCGGGTCCCCGCTGCCCGAGCCGGACGCCTCAGCCAGAGGCGTTAGGCCTGGGCAGGGGCGGAGCCTGCAACCGCGGGGAGCTCGGGGTCCCCTGCCCAGGCCTGACACCTCTGCCAGAGGCCTCAGGCCTGGTCAAGGGGCCGATCCGGTGATTGGTGATCGGAGGGTGATGAGGGTCAACTCCTCTGGCCGAGGCATCAGGCCTGGGCGGGGGGCTGAGCCGGGGATTGGGGGGATATGATGGTCCCCTTGCCCAGGCCTGAAGCCTGGATCAGAGGCCTCAGGCTTGGGCGGGGGGTGGAGCAAGCGATCAGAAGGACATGGGGGTCCCCTGCCCAGGCATAATTCCTGGGCCAGAGGCCTCAGGCCTGGGTGGGGGCCAGAGCCAGTGATCGGGGGGAGATGGGGGTCCCCTGTCCAAGCCTGACACCTCTGGCGGAGGCGTCAGGCCTGGGCAAGGGGCCGATCCTGTGATTGGAGGGTGATGGGGGTGTATGCCTCTGGCCGAGGCATCAGGCCTGGGCAAGGGGCAGAGCCAGCAATCAGAGGGGTCTGGGGGTCCCCTGCCCAGGCCTGATGCCTGGGCCAGAGGCATCAGGCCTGGGCTGGGGGCAGAACCAGTGATGGGGGGAAATGAGGGTCCCCCCCTGGGCCAGAGGCATGAGGCCTGGGCAAGGGGCCGATCCTGCAATTGGAGGGTGATGGGGGTCAATGCCTGAGGGCTCCCAGTATGTGAGAGGGGGCAGGCTGGGCTGAGGGACACTCCCCCCACACACACCCAGTGCACGAATTTCGTGCACCGGGCCCCTAGTCATATATATAAAAACCTAATATGCAAATTGTCCCCACAGGAGTTCCACTGAGAGACTGGGAATTCGATTGCTCACTATGACGTGCGCTGACCACCAGGGGGCGGCGTGGAACAAAGGAAGGCGCTGGTAACTGGGGAAGGAAGGCCTGGGCTGGCAACCAGAAGGCCCCGATTGGCCCTGATTGCCGGCCAGGTCTAGGGACCCTACCCATACATGAATTTCGTGCACTGGGCCTCTAGTATTTCATAATGGAAATCCAAATTCACAGAGAAAGCAGGAACATATGTGCCAGTCTCAGTCAAATCTATGATGGGGCCATTATTCACAAAGTTTATACATTTCATGCAAGAATGTTATCAGCATTCATGACTAATTATATTTAATTAAGTACTTTCCCTTATTAAAAATGTTTTCAGTATTTTACTAAAAATTCAACCTGGAAAAACTACTATAAGAGTGATCAACAACTTAAAATTAAACTTCACAACAATGCCATGTTAGATATTTGAAGATTATTTACTACTATGTGGGCTACTACATCCCAACTCCACAAGTAACAACTTACTCTTCTGATTTTCTTCCGTTTTTTATAACGTGGTCTGGTCTCTATCCTCTGGACACTGCATCGTACAAGTAACAGCAGGTCTTGCAGGCTAAATAACTTGTAAACAAAATTTCCTTCCTGAGGAACTACATATTCTGATGTATCTTCAACATAGTCCTGAAGTTCATATGGCAATCCTTTAAAAATAATTATATTTCTCATTTTTATTTTAAAAGACATTAGTCGGTTATTCATCATAATCTGAGATAAAACAATTCAGTGATTTATTTTTAAATTTCTATCAAATTTAACTTTATATTTCCTCTGAGTATATCTTCACGCTATTATCACTTCTGTTTATGTTTATTGGAACTGCCGCAAAACCTGAAATTGAAGCTTTACAGTTTTCTTTCTTTTAACTACTACTTTATCCCTAGGCAAAGTATAAATTAGTGAGACAACATATGAAGTGAGAAGAAGAGTTTAGAAAAATGTTATTCCTAATCTAGGCAGAGCTGAAGTGCAGCTTTATATCTACTTCACAAAATATAAAAGTACAAAATTACAGTTCAATACCAAGAAGAAATACATTTTGGATTAATAAATGTTTATCATTTTTATGCAGTTTCCCTTCAGTTTGGCAAAGTACACTGCCTATAGCTTAGTAGCCACTGCACATGTTGGATAAACATAGGGTACAAAATCTATACATCTTTGGGTACATATTTAGAAAGAAGGTTTGGAAGTTAAAATACTGATAAGTAGGTTAAAAATGAAGTGAAATATCAATGACTATATAAAGATTTTAAACAGGTTAATACAAAGAGAAAGTGAGGTGAATGAAGGAGCAGAACTGAAGGACAAGATACAGGCAAAGAGTATAAATATAAAGGTTTTTGTAAATATTTACTTACGTCCTTTTGGCTTCTGAAATGCAGAGGTCCATGCAGTTTTTGGCCAAGTAGTGGCATCTGAAGGAGCAGAGGGTTGCTCGGAAACAGGAGGTTGTTTAGAATTTTCTGTATTCATTAAAGGCAGTTCAGGTATTTTTCTGGAAACTGGCTTTAAGAGTTCATCTTGCATTTTTAAAATTTCCCCAACCGGGTCAAATTTTTTATATACTCGTTTGATAGGTTTTTTTAAAACACAGGACTCTTCAGGACTACAAGTAGTATTAGTCTGGTTTCCTACAGAAGCCTGTCCTGAGGAAGAATTTGGGCTGGCTGGTTTAGAATTTAAGTTAGAACCCACATCAGCTGTCTTTCCGGTACTATTCTTTTGACACTCTGTATCAATGATTAAACATTCTTCATCTGTATCACTATGACAAAGAATTACATCCTCAGTTTTCTCTGCTTCTGATGTAACAGTCTCTTCCTTTGAATTGTCAGTACTCTCTGGAATATTTAGTCTTTCATCAGCACACACTGTATCAGTAGCCATGTCATTTTTATCAGAGGTTTCCATTTCCACAGAACTTCCTAACTGTAACTCATCAGATGTTTGCAAGTCACCATCTTGCACCAGAGGCTTGTCAGAATTATCTGATACCTTCTCAGCACATAGTACAACTCCTTGATCACCTTTATTTTTACATTCTTCAGGGCCACCGTCCATACCAGTCACCAGCTGTTTCTCCTTTTGCAACTGTTCCATTAGAATCTGAGATAAACTTCTAGCATGAGCAGAAATGTCTACTGGTGCAGCTGGTGCCACAGGTGTGGATGCTGCACTGGGGGCTCTGGGAGCAACTGGCATTTTGGGTACTGTGGAAGTGCTTGCTGGACTTGGGGACTTTGATGGTTTGGTGGTGGTTACTCCAAAAGTTTCAAGTTCTGTGACATCATCATCAAAATCCAGATCCAAATTTTCAAGGGTTTCAATTTTTCGGCAGTCATTAACTTCATGAGACATCTTAAGAAAATATATTGTTAAACTATTAGCAAAAGTTCCAGGCCACACCTCATCTATCTCTTAATGCCCTTACTCCTCACATACATAGTTCATGCTCTTTAAAAGCAGAGTCTAATGGCTCTGAAGGGTTCTTGCTTAAGAATGACAATAAAAGACTATAAACTAATTTATTTAACCTTACATTCCCATTGAAATGTTGATGAAACACAAATCTGGGAAGCGGTTATCAACACAGGAAATGGGGAATACCTGCATTTGTGAACTATCACATCCCAAGAGGAATTTCCACTAATCAAACAGTAGACAGGACCACAAAGAAGACATAGAGCCAAATATGAAGGAAGCA
This sequence comes from Myotis daubentonii, assembly GCF_963259705.1. Taxonomy (NCBI): domain Eukaryota; kingdom Metazoa; phylum Chordata; class Mammalia; order Chiroptera; family Vespertilionidae; genus Myotis; species Myotis daubentonii. The sequence goes on along the minus strand of NC_081840.1, from coordinate 49,939,993 downwards.
GATTTTCATTCACACCCGTTCCACACACTCTTGCAGAGACAGACACCTGGACTTAGCTGACAGGAGAAAAGCCTCTTTGCCACTGTGAGGAAGCTGCTCTCTAATGCTGCTGGTGAAGGGTCGCCAGCCTCTGAGTCCGGTGCATCAATCAGTGACTTTCTTTCTACATCTACTCAGGGAAAATGAATCTCAGTAACAGGAGGAGAAGTGGCCAGGACATGATTTTTTTGTATTCTGGGACATGGAGCCACTGAAACTGCAGTTTTTCATGTACTATTCTGGTAATGGAAGAATTACAGATTTAATTTACTGAGGAATAAATGGTCCTCTTCCCGCAGCAGCAGATCTCTCCTTAATCTGGCATGGCATGTTAAAGAAATACCATGGAAATTTGGTTACAGGCTGGGCTATGTACACCCATTAGCCTTACAGCCTACGTTTTAAGAAAGAAATAGTCTGACAGCAATCAGATAGTGAGTAAATCAACCTGTGTAAGTTCTTTAAAACTTTCTGGGCCTTAATTTCTTCATCACTAAAATAGTGGTAACAGGGTCATCTTCCTGGATTTGTTCTAAGGAGTAAATGAGAAATTGTATATAGAAAGTTACTTGACATAGTCCCTGGCACATAGTAAATAGCTTCTCAGTAAAGGTAGATCCTAATAAAATAAAAAATACTACTAGATTTAGTAAAAAATAAATAAACTATGTTATTTATATAAAGCATTCTTTCACAAAGAGGTGAAAAACAAAACCACAGGGCACAATATCAAGAAATAAAGAGAGAAGGAATAGTAATATTAAGTGTTAGACAACACAGAATTCAATGCAAAGCATTAAACAGAAAAGGGAATTCTATGTTTAAAAAAAGAGGAAATCGATGACAAATAGATAATGGTCTGGTCATGAATTGTGACATGCCTAAACTATCAAAATATGTAGTCAAAACTTAAAAAGGAAAATTTGTCAGAAACATAATTGTATGTCTCTAAGTATGTAAAAATAGAAAGTATGAATAATATTAAAGTACTGAAACAAATGTAGATGAATGACTGAAAACATACGTATAGACTACAAAGATATACCTTTTCCCTCCCAAGATTCCAAGGGGCATTTCCAAAGATGGACTATAAGTTAATATACAAAGAAAACATCAATATAGCACAAAGCACAATTTGCTAAGGTCTTACTCTCTGTTTAGAGGGAAATAAAATCATTAAGAAAAATATAAACAAATAAATCCAAGCACTTGGAAATGAAAAAATACTCCAGATATTAATGATAATTACAAAATACTTAAAAAGCAACAAAAATTAGAACACTAGACATTAAAAATCAGAATATTTAATACATAATATAAAATAAAAAATTTAAATAAAAAATTAATGAATTGAAAAACAATTCTCACCCCAACAGAATTTAGATAAAATTAAAAATCTTATTTATCTGTAAATACTTTAGCATGTAGCTATAAAAGGATTCATCCTTAATGTCATAAAATATTTAATCAAGTGTTAAAATTTCCCAGTGTGACATCTTTTTACAATTGTTTATTGAAATCAGTATCCAACCAAAATCTCTACATTGCATTTGGTTGACATATCTCTCAATTTTGTCAAATGCCTCTCCCCATACTCTGCCAACTCCCACATCTGCCAGATACTTACAGAAGAAACCATATTAGTTAGCTTGTAAAAATTTCCATTTTTAAAATTGATTTGATAGAGAAACGCTGATTTGTTGTTCCACTTATTTGTGCATTCACTGGTTGATTCTTGTATGTGCCCTGACCAGGAATTGAACCCACAACGTTGGTGTGTTGGAACTAAGCTCTAACAAAATAATCTACCTAGCCATAGACAAAATTTCCATTTTAGATTTTAATTTCTGCATCCCTCTGATATCATTTAACACATTTATATAGCTTTAGAATTTCCTATTAAAATGATCTAATAGCTTGATCGGATTCAGGTATAATTTTTAACCAGAGTATTTATTTATGGTACTGTATATTTGTTTCAATCAGGAAGCTAACGATGTCTGGTTATCTTTCTTCTTGTGGTATTACAATTGATTTGTTGGTTCATCAAGTTTCATCAACTTAATCTATCCATTATAAAATTCCTCACTGATCTTCTAATGATTTTAGCAGTCACTGATGAGGATCACTGCCTAGATTCACTATTTTATTAGGAGCTACAAAATGATGACAGTCATATTCTTTCATTACCCTGATATATAGTTTGTACTGGAAAGGCAAGACAATACTTTGTTTTTAAAAATCAGTTTTCAGAATAATGACTTCATGCATTAGCATTCTCCAAAGATGACTAGTACTTTTTGTAAAGTACCATTATGAATTCATAGATTTTTAACATATTTCATGTTTCAATCCATTGCAGTCATCCTTTATCATAGTTAAACTGACACATCTCTGTCCAATAGGAAACTCTTTAAGTTGGTTCTGGTATCTTTTTGATACAACTTCTATATTATTATAGAGCTTTACTTAACTTCATTGCTTGGCATATTTTAGGAATACTTGAATCTTAATATAATTACTACTTATTTGTTTTATTGTATTATCTGATGTGTTCAAAATAAAAACAGCAATATCATTCATAGCAATATGACTACTAAATGCAGTTTAAGATTTTTTGGCAGTTCTTTCTGAATTTAGGATATGAATCTTTAGGGCAGTAACAATCAATTTACTAAGTTTCTATCACTTAAAATAATTCTTCTCTGACTGGTTAAAGCACTAACTTGGTATACAGTGGGTTCATTTGTTTCACTTCAGCTTTGATTGGCTTTTATAACATTTTAAAATTTGTTTTAGAGACATGTAAAACATTTATTTGGCTCAGTTAAAAGTATAAAACAAAGAACATTCAGAGAAATCTAGTTGATAATCCTACCTCCTCTGCTTTGTTCCATCCCTCCTCCAATTAACCATTTTCACTAGTTTAAGTTTATTCTTCATGGTGTGGATTTTCTTTACTCTGATTTCATGTACTCACAACTGCAAATCTATGTTTGGCCAATCATGGATTTTATATATCCTTCTTATTTAATTAAAAAGTAGCCTATTACAAAAAAATGTTCTCTTCCTTTCCTGTTTCACTCAACAATATATCCTGGATGTCACTATAGCAGCATATCTAAAGCTCCTTTCATTCTTTTTAATAGCTGCTTAGTATGCTATTGAAAATGTACCATTTATTTAATTAATACCTGTGCACGTATGCATTGTTTCTAATCCTTTGCTACTGCAAATAGTACTGCAATGAATAGCTTGCACATGCATTTTGTTCTTTTCCTGGTACTTCTAAGCTACATTTCTAGAAGTAAGCTTTTTAGGATGAATACAGTGTTCAGATTTTGTGGGTACATCTTCACTGTAGAAATGTTATAACAATATGTTTTTCCCCCTCTAATACCTTTGTAAGAGCTTCCATCAACAAGCTTCTTCTGTTCTTCATGTTTAAATGTGATGGTTTCTCTTGCTGCTATGTAAGAACAATCCTGTATGCCAGGACAGTTTTCTTAGCTTCATGGCTCTAAGCTCATGCTTCATTGTTACCACAAAGTATGCATATATGTAGGTTCGTGTGTATGTGTGTGAATCTTGAGCACATTCTGAGATCTGGTTCCTCCATTTCCTTCACCTACAATTAGTTATCTGAAAATTTATTTATCTTTAATGCCCTTGTTCTGCTCAATATGGACTCTAACACCAGTAACTTTTCCTGAACAAAGGCTTTTGCCTTGTAAGGGACTTTGGTCAGTATCTAGAGTTCTTAGGGCTCCCGTCATCTCAGAAATCTCTTAACTTCTTGAGTGCCCCTGCAATCACCTACAAATTAGAGTCTATACATATTATTTTCACTTTTGTTATTCTTCATTCCTCCTTCCATCTGGATTATTTTCCTTGTGCCTAAAGAACATCCATTAGAGGGGGTCCGCTGGTGGCAAACTCAATATTTAATGAAAAATATCTGTTTAATTTGGTTAGAGAATTTTAGTAAATGGGTTATATTTTTTTAACACAATATTATTCCAATGTCTTCTGGTTCCATTGTTGCTGTTGAGAAGTTATTTGGCAGTTTAACTCTCAGTGCTATATAGAAAATGTGCCTTTTGTTTCTCTGAGGTCATTCAAGAGTTTTTTCTTTGTCTCCAAGTATTGATTTGGCCCCAATGTCTCCTTTACACCATCCTTTTGGGTGCAACTACACACATTAAACATTCTCATTACTAGTATATCTTCTCTTATCTCTTGCCTTATTCTTTATATTTTTTTATCTTTTTGTTGTCTGCGTTACAATATGGATAGTCTTCTCAGACTCATCTTCCAGTTTATCAATCCTCTTTTCAGCTTTATCTAATGTGCTTATAACCCATTTACAGAATTCTTAACTGTAATTACTGTATTTTTCACTTTTAAAATTTAAAATTTTTAGTTCTTTCTCAAATCTGTATATATATGAATACAGCTATACTAATAAAAGGGTAATATGCTGATTAGAGCAGACGTCTTCCGGGTAACCATCCGGACGTCCTTCTAGACCAGTGGTTCTCAATGTTGGCTGCACATTAGAATCACCTGGGAATCTTGTTAAAATCCTGATTCCTGGGCCTCATCCTCCGGAAATTCTGTTTCTTTGTTATGGGGTGGGGTCACAACATGAGTAACAAAGAAACAGAACTTCTGGAGGATGAGGCCTAGAAATCAGGATTTTAAAAAGATTCCCAGGTGATTCTAATGTGCAGCCAAGGTTGAGAACCACTGTTCTAGACAAAGCCGCAGTGGCTGCTGCAAGGGTTGAGCAGAGGCTCAGGCAAGCAGTGGCAGCAGCAGCAGGGTAATAGGGGCGATGCCTTCCCCTGATCCGCCAGGTCGCCTCCTAGAGGGAGCCCAGACTGTGGCTTAGGCCGGGAGTCAAGGCACAGGTGGTTAGGGTTGATCAGGCTGGCAGGGGAGCAAGGTAGGGGCAATCAGGCAGGCAGGCAGAGGTGTTTGGGGTGATTAGGAAGGTAGGCAGAGGGATTAGTGGTGATCAGGCAGGCAGGCAGGTGAGCGGTTAGGAGTCAGTGGTCCTGGATTGTGAGAGGGATCCCAGATTGGAGAGGGTGCAGGCTGGGCTGAGGGACAACCCCCCACCCCTGTGCATGAATTTCGTGCACTGAGCCTCTAGAGCAGCGGTTCTCAACCTGTGGGTCGCGACCCCTTTGGCAGTCGAATGACCCTTTCACAGGGGTCACCTAAGACCATTCTGCATATCAGATATTTACATTACGATTCATAACAGTAGCAACATTACAGTTATGAAGTAGCAACAAAAATAATTTTATGGTTGGGTCACAACATGAGGAACTGTATTTAAAGGGCCAGAAGTTTGAGAACCACTGCTCTAAGAGTGTGTGTGTATATATATATATTTTATTGACTTCAGAGAGGATAGGAGAGAGAGACATAGAAACATGGATGATGAGAGATAATCATTGATTGGCTGCCTCCTGCACTCCCTTTCCTGGGGATTGAGCCTGAAATTCTGGCATGTGCTCTAACTGGGAATCAAACCATGACCTTCTGGTTCATAGGTCACTGCTCAACCACTGAGCCACACCAACTGGGCTGTTATAGCTTGTAAAAGTTTCCAGTTCTTTTCAAGCATTACTTTCTTTGAATGTTGTATGATTAAACAGAATTGACTAACAGTTTTTGATGGATAATTCTAAGACCCATTTATGTGAATCTGTTTGGTCATTGTTTCTCCTCCTGTTTCTAGCTATCTATATTTTTAAATGTTATTCACAGAAACTATTTGAGGCTCAAAATTATATTATGTTCCTCTAAGAATTATTTTCATTTGCTTTTGCAAAGTGTCCAGTAATCCAAAACCATCTGAATCCAAGTTCAAGGCCTGAAACTCAGGCTACAACCTCTGAGAAAGCCAATTTATTTCTGGTTTACCCTTACTTTTGGGGTATAGCCCTGCAGGGTCTAAGCCTTTGATGAAAAACTGAACTGTGACTTTTGTCTCCCTAGTCCTCTGATGCTGCCAAAATCACAGTTCATTTTCTGTTGCGTCTTCAGGGTTGCTCAATACCATCCAGGGCAAAAATAACCCTAAGAGACAGCCTCACCTCCCTGGATTCTGGTCTTCTCTGATATCTCAGCCCTTACTATCTTGTTAGCTCTTTGATGATTTTAAGAAAGGATTTTAATATTTTTTCCAGCTTTTTTCGTTGTCAGAAGTAATAATCACTTCTTGGCTTTTTGGCTAAGATCAAGTGTAGTTGTCAGCAGTAATGAGAAAGATCCAAATTAACCTGGTCTGCTGTTAATGAAAAGAGTTACTCTGTCAGTTTTCATCCCTTTTAACCTATTTCATGTTTCTTCATAATAATACTTGTTACTTCCTGATATTCACTTCACACTAATATAAATTTTAGGTAGACTTTAAAATGCAAAAATAAATAAATAAATAAACAACTTAAGAAAAGTTGGAAATGCTGTATGACATTTATATTATAAAAATATTAAAAGACAAATGGCAAACTGAGAAAAACATAAAAATATAAAAGCCAAAAAGCCATTATTCTTTAAATAGTATGAACTCTTAGTAATAAGAAAACTATTTTTCTATTTTACTTCATAATTGTGTTTGTTCTCTCACTTTATTCAAGTCTCTGTTCATATTTCTTGTTCTGGGAAAGCCTTCTTGACTATGAGTCTAAAATAGTTCCATTTCTATCTCTTTCCCTTAACCAACTCTATTTTTCTGAATAGCATTTACCACTATTTCCTTTTTTGCTATTATTTTGTTAAGCTCTGATATAAGCTCTAAGAGAAAAAAGACTATTTTTATTCACTGCTGTATCCTCAGTGCATAGGAAAGTATCTACTCAATAAATATTTGTGGAACAAATGAAGAAAGTCTAGTATAAACAGAATGTCTTACTTTAATAATCATGGATTTTTTAAAATACACAAAATAACAAATGCTACTGTTTCTGGAATGCAAATGCTTCACTGTTCTAAATGCTTTACATATATTAACTCATTTAATTCCAAATAATCCTATGAGTTAGGTAATATCATGATATCCATTTTACAGATGAGCAAACTAGACACAGAGAGATTATGTAGCTTCCTTAAGGTCACACAGCTACTAAGTATACTGAAAAGGATTAACAATCTGGCCAAATACTTTCTGTACCAATCCAATTCATCTGTTCCTTTTCATACTTAAAAAATTTTAAATATAAATGAGAACAATTAAAACTACCACCATAATTATCACCATTACTAACTGAGTTTTTAGTACATGCATACTAATGACTGTGCTCAGCATTTTACATTGTAATAGCAAAGCTAACGCTTACAACAATCTTGTGAAATAGGTATTGCCTTTCTTTTTTAAAAAAAAAAAAAGAAGAAGAAAAACCAGAGGCTGAGGGAAATTAAATTAGTTGCCCAAAGGCTACCTTGACTTGGGGTTCAATTTTAAGTTTCAATCTACAGCCTAGATTTTTAACTACCAGATTTAGAGACTTGTAATAAAACTTTAAGCTTCAACAGAATAAACAAATACATTCCCTTAAGGAAAAAAAACATTACATACATCCATTTCAGGCATACAATCTTCTGGTTTGTCCATAAATACTGCAGAGACTGGAAAAGATGTATTTTTGGACATCATGAATTTTAATGGAACTTCATGGAAGATTTGATTTCTCTCTCTCATTGTCATTTTCTTTTGGGGAAGTGGTGAATTAACATAAATTACTTTAACCGGTTTTGAACCTTAAAACAGAAAGAGAAGGGAATTATTAGTTTCTAGTAGTGATATTTAGGAAAAAAACCCAGAATGTATGACAGAAGGATCACTAAACAAAGAGGCATGGGTAAGAAAGTGGTAGCACAAGCCCAAATATCTGCCACCCCTGAACCAGAAGATCTTTAAAATCCCTTAGAGATCTAAGGACCAGAGAATCTGACTGGCAAGAAAAATATATATTTTTTCTAATAATTTTTTAAAAGGATTTATTTTACTATTATACTTTTCCTGTCATTAATACTCAGATCTTATAGGATTATGGTTTCAACATGTAATGAAATTTTTACCACAGAGAATATATTACATTTGCAGTTTTGTTTCATTAGACACAGTCCTTCATTTATTATAATTACATTGTCACATATAATATTATTAATTCTGGAATATAAGAAAAAGCTACTAAATATGAACCAAACCTGAAGGGGAATAATCTTTTGTACAGAGGAATTTATATGCAAATAATTTTACTGTCAATAGACAGATTAGCCTATGCTCATAAGTATAGACCTATTTTAATTCTGAATTCCAATAACAGACAAGTACTCACCCATTTGAGGGTGTCTAATGAAGTATTGCATTCCTTTCATTTCATTAAAAGATAGAACCTCACCATTTCATGTGTTTTTAGTCACCCTGCCTGTGGTCGGCAAACTGTGGTTCGCGAACCACATGCGGCTCTTTGGCTCCTTGAGTGTGGCTCTTCCTAAGCCTTAGGAGTACCCTAATTAAGTTAATAACAATGTACCTATCTATATAATTTAAGTTTAAAAAATTTGGCTCTCAAAAGAAATTTCAATCGTTGTACTTTTGATATTTGGCTCTGTTGACTAATGAGTCTGCCGACCACTGCTCTAAACCATAATTACTTCTCTAATACCTCTCACCCCTCATGAGTACAGGTTCTATAGATATAACTTATCTACTAGAGGCCTGGTGCATGAATCCATGCACGGGTGGGGTCCCTCAGCCTGGCCAGTGATCAGGGACATCTTGCCCAGTCTGGGGGGAATGACCACGGGAGATTGGCCACCCGTGGGAGGTTGGCAGTGGGAGTGCACTGACCACCAGGGGACAGCTCCTGTGTTGAGCATCTGCCCCCTAGTGTACAGTGCCTGTCATAGTGACTGGTTGGTTGGTCAAGTGGCTGTAACACTTAGGCTTTTATATACACTGAGTGGCCAGATTATTATGACCACCTGACGTTTGTAGGCAAATTAGCTATAATTTCACACTGAAGTTGCTAGAGGGCCAGATCATTATAAACGTCTGAATAGCACAACATACCTAAGTATCGTTGCTGATCAAGTTTATCCTGTCATGTTGATGGCATATCCCAATGGAGATGGCTTCTTCCAACAAGACAATGAGCCATGCCACGGTGCTCATATTATGAAGGAGTGGTTTCAAGAACATGAGGGAGACTTTACTTTGCTTAGGTGGCCCCCACAATCACCAGACCTCAATCCAAATGAGCATTTGTAGGACGAAGTTAAAAGAGCCACCAGGCAGCTGGTTCCACAACCATCAAATCTCACAGAACTTGACAGTGCTATTCATCAGGCATGGTGTCAGATTCCTCACATCACCTTTCAACATCTCGTGGAATCAATGCCAAGAATCGCCGCAGTATTGAAGGCAAAAGGTGGCCCAACGAAGTACTGATGGGGTGGTCATAATAATCTGGCCACTCAGTGTATATAGACTAGAGGCCAGGTGCATGAATTCATGCATGGTGGCAGGGGGTTGGGGGGAGGAAGGGACTGTGGGAGGTTGGCCGGCTGGGTGAGGGACTGTGGGAGGTTGGCCGCTGGCCTCAAGAAGGGAGCCAGCCCTTGGCCCCCCTGGAAAAGGGGCCGCGTCCGCCGCCATCAACCCCCAGTTCCCCGTACCAGCCTGGGGCCCAAAGGTCCCAATGGGGTAGAGAGAGGAGGTGACGGTCGCTGGGCCAGGTGCAGAAGGAACGAATGCCGGACGCTGGTGCCCCGCCACCGCATGGTTCCCTGCCTCCCAGTCTCCTCCTTCCCTACCATGGCGGGTGGGCGGCCCCCAGGGAAGGGAGAGAACAGGAGCAAGACAAATCCCTGTGTCAAGGGCTGAATTTCAATAGATTGCAGTGAGGGAGCTGCTATGTTACGTACGAAACCCTGACCCAGAAGCAGGTCTCTACAAATGGTTTAGCACTAGGTGCTAATGGGGGCCGGCCAGGGGGAGGGGCCAGGTTGGCTGTGGTAGTGCACTGACCACCAGGGGGCAGCTCCTGCGTTGAGTCATAGCGACTGGTCGACCGGTCATTCCTTCATAAAGGTCACTTAGGCTCTTAGATATATTTAGATGAGTGTCAATTCTGTGGTAGCTCTATTTAAAAAGTTCTATTGAGTGTAAGTATTAAACTTATATCCTCATTAAATCAAAACTTAGATATTTGTATTTGACAAATGACTACCTGTGTTTAGATAGCTGAAATAGAACCATTCCAACTCTTCTGTTAAGAGCATTACCTGACATGGCAAATCACAAACCTGCAACAGGTATTAGTTGAATACACACTGGAATTTCCCACTGTTCCTTGTAGTCCGGTCCATGATTATTTAATAAGGCAAATAATGATTGACTAGTTAGAACTATCTGAGGGTGATATCTTGAAACAAGCTTCTCTGCATTTGGATCTTTACTAATGTCCTGAAAAACAAAATATACCCTGTTACTTCATTATACTTATTGGAAATTTCTTTACTAAAATAACAAAAAGGAAACTGAAGGAAACTTTAAAAGAATCAGATTATCTATACTTTATGAGGTACAGAAGATTACTTATAGAGATCCCATCCCAAACCACTTTCGTACTTACGTAATGCATAGCTGCAGCTGTTTGTTCTGGTATTTCATTGGTAGATAGGTTATCTTTTGAGAGCTGCAATTTTGCAGGCATTGAGGGAAATACTGTTTTCACATATTTCACGCTACCCTAAATAAGAATGAAATCATTGCTTATTACAAAAATCTTGATATATTTTTCCCCCAAGTATCTTTTCACCATAGGAAACTTTAAAGTTAAAATTCTTCATACTACTAAATGCAAATGTCAAATTTAGAGCCTTCTTTAAGTCAAGACTTTTTGTTGTTGTTGTTGTTAATCCTCACCTGAGGATATTTTTCCATTGACTTTTATTCAAAGTGGAAGGGAGGGGGGAGAGACAGAGAAATACCCATGTAAGAGAGACACACTGATTGGTTTACTGGAATTGAACTTGGGACCCTTTAGTCGCAGGTCACCGATGCTCTAATCAATGAGTATACTAGCCAGGGCAAGACTTTCACGTTTTTGCTTGACACCCACCATATATATATTTTTTAAAAAGGGTCCAAGAGAAGGGAACCATGGAATCTTTCCTGCCACTTTAACCTCTCATTTTATGAGGTACATATCATCACAGGTTATAGGAGAAAATCTAAAATATCCTCTTCACACACACTTCCAGTATAATTGTGTGTAAAATCCCTTAAAAAAGGGGGTGGAGGGGCGGGGAGGCTTCCTGCTTATATTCAGTAAGATGGGAACTCTAAGAAAAGAAAATCAAGAAATAAATTTAAAAACAAATGTTGTCTGTGTGAAATACAGATTATGTTTCTAACAAAAATAAGTATATACTTTCATATGGCAAACCTTACCAGTGCAAGAAGAGTTTTTTCTAACTTTAATCCCATCTCTGTTCTGAATGGGAAGAATCCCATTAAACTGGTGACTTCATGGAGAGTATAGAATTCTGGATACTTTTTCACTTGGTCGATGCAAGCTTTTAAAATTTGCTAGAAAATAAAAACCAAAATAAATTCATTTGCATTGTACTTCTCTAATAATCCAACAAAAATAAGTCAGTTACATATGATTATATAATTGTTCACTGGCAATATAGCCTCATTTCATTACTCAAATTTCTAACAATCCAAGCATATTGTATATTCCTTGTTTAATGTAATCTCATTTTTTCATAACAATTCTTTTAAACCTAATTTCTTAAAATGCTGATATTTGATAATATTAAAATGAGCAATTGTATTAAAATTTAAAATGAAATAGAGAAGATATATTTTCTATACTATTTAAGAAATTGTCAAGGAAATAAAGCCACATGAAAATTTCAACACACTTTACTGCAATAGAAGTTGTTTTATGAATAATTAGAAATAAGTAAGTTTAATATCCTTAAAAGATTCCCAAGCACAGGAATTAATGAAGTAGTTGCCTTATATGTCATTCTAATCTGCAATCTAAAAAATAAATGAGAAATGTTGTAACTAAATCAAATATGCAGTATGTTTTTTCTCTCCAAACTGTTTCCAAAATATTAATAACTTATCAGGAAATGTAATCAGGAAGAAAATAAAACTCACAGCTTTACCCAAGCAGAATACTAGTATATGCCACTTGTAATAACATGCAGATAACTCAAAGGAGAACAGCAGTTTTGGGTGGCAGTGGGGGGTTATAATTTTAAAAATAAAAAGGTATTATTTTCTAAGTATTTTTTCTTCTTGTCAATTAATCAAATCTGAGACTTATAGAATATACTTTACATCACAAAAGCTCTTAGCAATAAGCATGTCTTTATACTATATGTGTATCTCCTTTCCCTTTAGACATTCATAAAATATGTAAAGCTACAAATCAATAACTTTGCTATAGTATATCTTTTCATCTATAGTTTCATATTTTCTTCTTCCGCTCTTAATCTTTGCTCCCAGCTATCTTTCAAATCCCCCCGCCCCCTTCATGCTTTTCAATACTGGCCTTAATATTTAATTCAGAATATTATTTGCAACTAAGGCTGATGCAGGTTAACATAGAAAAGTTCAAACTCAGATCAGCATAAGATTTTGTTCTTCATTTATAATATTAATTAACTTTCACTAATTAGTTAACTCCCTCCGACCTCTTCTCCCTACCGTTCCTGTCATATGGCAGTATTTGCAAGAATTTGAACATGCAGAGGAAAACACTATATAATCACTATGTGATATAGAGACTATTCTGGCTAGATGTTTATTAGCACGTTTTTCATGGTAAAAATGCTACATGCCACAGTGCTTTTAACTGAGTTACCCTAAATTCAGTAATTGTGTTAAGAGAAAGAGTCAAAGGAAAATCTAAGACAGTTTTATTCCTATACTCCATACGTTATATATTATTAAAGGTATTTCACAACTGATAGGCATTAAGCAACTAAAGAAACATTAATTTAACTAAAAAGGTTTTTTAAACTAATAATTTGTCTTTGAAAAACAGCTAAGAGTGAATAAAGAAGGTTAAGAGACTCAGGTTGTTTCCCATCATTCATGAATGTTATTATTTTTTAATATATTTTTATTGATTTCAGAGAGGAAGGGAAAGGGAGATAGATAGAAACATAAATGATGAGAATCATTGATCAGGGCTGCTTCCTACATGCCCCACACTGGGGATTGAGCCTGCAACCCAGTCATGTGCCCTGACCAGGAATTGAACCATAACAAACAGGGCCTCTACTCCAGTGCCCCCTGATTCTCAGCAACAGGACCTGGTTAACAGGACCTGATCTCAGGATGGTGGCCACAGCTGCAGAACACAGATCTGTTTCAAGAAAAGTTGGGAATGCAGACTATGGTATGAGCCCCTATTCCAAAAGGTGGCAGTTCATTCTCATTTTGGCAAAGACACCTTCAAGAGTAACGTAAGTGGGTAAAGCCAGGGCCAAGCTGGGCCATTTCCTCATCCGATCTCTCTGAGGCATGTGGACAGAACCAAGTTTCAGCTCTTCGCAGGACACATCTGGGGTTTGTTTATTTTTTAAAGCCTAAAGGACAGTAGTCTGTCTCCATTCTTGTTCTTTGGGATTTTTTCATCGTCAGATAAAAGGATATGTACATTGGGGCAATCCTCTCAAGATACAATATTCTAGTTTCACCCATGTGACGACCACAACGCCTCTCAGAGGGAGGGAGACGACAGATGGGGAGCAGGGAATTCTGAAAACCAAAGCAATGACAGAAATGCTAAACCTTTCCTTCATGCGTCTGACACCCCTCCTCAGGTGGCCTGCAGGCTGGGTGTCTGCTGGACCTTTACCACTTGATGTCCTGGCAGGCTGCCCTGGGCCCTGCTAGGCACTGTGCAGGGCCGCCTGGGCCCGGGGGGAGTCGCCCTCCCCCGCCCCCAGCCACTCCTGGTACAGCTCCTGCACATGGGCGCTGGTCTCTGGGGGGCCACACTGGGATGGCAGCGTGGACGTCTCCCATCTGCCGCAGCAGTGCCCTGTCTGCACGCTCGTCCTCGCCTGGGCCGGGCCCCTGCTGCTTAGGCATCCCGGCACAGGCCAGGACCACCATGAAGTGGCAGGGGAACTTGCCCCTCTACAGCTTCAGGATCACTTCTGGATGTTTCAAAAGCGGTAAGCAGTCTCAAAGCGTAGCAGAACTTCTCTGTCCCTTTCAAGGGTGACCTCCTGGAAGTCTTTGTTCTTCAGGATGCGGTAGGTGAGCACCCCCACATTCTCGTTGAACAGCTCCATGGCCATGTGCCTGAAGATGTGCGCCAGGTATTTGTCGGAGCTGGTCCCCTCGTGGAGCCTCACCTCCTCCTCCTCCATGTCTCCAGAGTGTCCACGGCGGTGTCATTTGAGGCAAGGTCACTTTGCCCCATATCTGGACAATTTCCCCTGAGGTTAACACGCAGTCAGCACCCTGGGAACTATGCAAAGCTGTGGGAACATCTCCTCAAAGGGCCTCCAGTTTGTCATAACACGGGGCCACAATGATGTGGAAAATCTTGTCTGGGGGACAGGTTCTGCCGTCAGGTGAAATAATCCTTCATCAGAGAGCCCATGATCTGCTGGGGAGACTTGGCCGTGCAGAAGTGGGGGTGATGGGGTGACCCAGCACGCGCTCTGCATATCGGTCCCAGCCGGGGCAGGTGGAGGTCAGCATGGGTAGCTGGGGCTCTTTCTCACGGTGCTGGCAGTGCTGACACACAAATTCCTTCTGACTCTCCAGGATGCTGAAGTCCACAGCTATCTTCATGTCAAAGACAGTGCGCCCCAAGGCTTTTGAGGAAGCCGCAGAGCCTTCTGGATGTATCAGTGACACTGAGGCTGGATTTAGCAGCAAAGTAAGGCAGAGACTGAGGACACATGGACACTGCCAGTACCTTGTGCTGTGAGGTATCACATTTCTTATTAAGGTTCAGAACATGGAAGAAGTCCTTGGTGTTCTGCTGAGAAACTTGGACTCCTTCCTCTGCGGTCACACAACTGTCACATGCCAGGCAGTCACTCAGAAATATCTTGGCATCGGCCAACTTATGGCATTCTCCCTTCTCTCCGTTCTCCTGAGCCGGACTCCAGACGTTGACTTCAGCATTCTCTTGGTCATCCGTTTTTGTTTTTTACTATATTCCTTCTGTGTGTAGTGCTCACACTTCATCTGGAGTGCGGTGGGCGGGGGCCCAGCTCGAGTGACCTGGAGGAAGCACGGGAAAGCAGTCACTGCTGGTCACCCCTGGCGCTGCTGGCAGTATCCTTTCTTCCTTGCGGAGTGTCTAGGGAGGGTAAGTGGCTGCAGTGCCCAAAGCCGAGTTCCAGGAGTCCGGCAGCTCTGTCGGGATCATGCTGGCGGCGTTGGTCCATTGGTGCCTGGCCTGTCCTCTGGAGACTGAACCTGCAGGACTATTAAGGGTGCCAGTCCCCAGTTCCACCCCGCCTCCGCCACCAATTGATTGGAGTCTGAGAGCCGGGAGGAAGGACCAAGCAGTCTGCCTTCTGCCCACCCGCTCACCAGTTGCTGCTGCCACGGATTCATCAGAGCCTGAGGGGCCCCAGTTCCCCCGTTAGACATCCCCTGATCAATGGAGCCTGTTGTTCAGTCATCCGTCTGGTCGTTTAGGTCATGACTACCCCTGGCTTTTTATATATTAGTATGTTGAGTAAAAAAAGCAAACTGTGAATTTACAATTATGTATAGAATAAAACTATCTTACTAGAATAAGAGCTAAAAATATACTTCCAGATTAAAATAAGGATTATCAAGAGACCTTCCTCAAAGAAACAAGTAGAACATACAGTATTTCAGGAATAATGAAGAGGATCTCAGATTGTAGATTAGAGAAGTAATAAATAAAGAGACAAAAAAGTAAGTATTTTTAGATAAAAAAACATTTTGTAAAATAGTAATATAATTAGGTTTATAAGAAAGAGAGCATTAAAACATTATCAGTCAGGAGGCTGTGATACGAGTCAAAATGCTCTATGGTCTTTGGAGGTATACTGATTAATAGGACAGAATCAAGTTAAGAAACTGACCCACAGATCAATGGTAACAAGGTAATTCAACGAGTGGGAAAATTCATTGTAAAAATTCAAGAGTAACCAACCACTAAGAGAACAAAAAACCAAAACAATGTATAAGTACCAAATCAACAGAAAGGGGAAAAGGCAGGGTGGAGGAAGTCAATCCCCTTAAAAGAAGCAAAAGAAAGAAGATTAGAAAAAGTAAGACAAGTAGAAATTATAAAGAGTCCATATGGCAATTATCATAATAAATGTAAATGAATAAATTTTCTAATTAAAAGATAAAAGATGATCAGTCTATTTAAAAAGAAAAAAGGCAATCTAGTTGAACACTATTTTAAAAGGTATTTGTAAAATACAAGTTCTACAGAATCAAAGCAATCCCAATTAAAATCCTACCTAGATTTTTTGAGAAATTGACAAGCTGTGATCAAAATTTACATGGAAATGCAAAGAACTCAAAAGAGCCAAAACAATTAAAAGAGAACAAAGCTATTGGACTTCCACCACATGATTTCAAAACTTACTACAAGACGAGGAGGTATTGGCATAGTCAGATATATAGACTAATGGAATAGAATAGAATTATGGCCCACACTTCCATGGTGATATGGCAATTCAATGAGGGGAAAAACAGTCTTTTCATCCAATGGTTTTAGACAGAGCTTTTCAACATTGGCACTATTGAAATTTTTAGACCAGATAATTCTTTGTGGTGGGGGCTGTCCTGCACATTGTAGGATACTTAAAAACATCCCTGGCTCTGCCCACTAGATGACAGAAGTACTCCTTTCTCACTGTGACATCCAAAAATGTCTCCAGACATCCACTGGGAGGCAAAGTCACTTTCAGTTGAAAATCAATAAACTGGAACTAGTTATCCATATGAAAGAAAAATGAACTTTGATCCAAACCTCACACCTTGCACAAAAAATAACTTGAAATGAACAAAGACATTCATATAAAAGTTAAAACTATACATCAGGGTTTCTCAACAGAATCAACTATTAACATTTTGGGCTGGATAATATTTTGTTGTGGGGATGTCATGTGTACTGTAGAATGTTTAGCAACATCCCTGGCTTCTAGTTCATAGATTCCAGTAGCTATCTTCTAGCCATGACAACCAAGTGTGTCTCCAGACATTGATAAAGTCCGCTGGGGGGAGGAGGGAGACAGGGTAAAAAGAGTAAAAGTGACTCCAGATGAGAATCACTTGGAGTTGGCAAATATTTCCATGCAAGAATACATAAAAGCACCAACCATAAAATATTTTGAAAAATTAAATTTCAAGAGTTTATTTAGCATGTAATGGCTATATGCATTGGGTGTGTGTGTGTGGTGGGAAGAACTTATAATCAAAGAACTTATATGCATATATGCATAACCCATGGACACAGGCAAATAGTGTGGTAAAGTGGGATGGGGGACGGAGGGACAAGCTGGAAGGGGTCAATAGGGAAAAAAAGGGTACATCTGTATTACTTTCAACAATAATGATTAAAAAAATCCTCAGGTGAGAATATATCTATATAATGAAAATAAACCAATATTAATGTAGTACAATCTTTTTTTTTTAAAGTAGAGAAGATATAAAAAAATTTTTTTCAAACTGTTTTCAGTAATCCGATGAATTGGTAGTATTAGTATTGTTATTCTAAGGCTGCTGTGAGTGTATTCTGGGGTACAGCAAATGAGACACATGGTATTTTTTTCTTTTAAATATATATCTCCTAGATCAGCCGTGGGCAAACTACGGCCTGCGGGCCGGATCCGGCCTGTTTGAAATGAATAAAACTAAAAAAAAAAAAAAAAAAAAAGACCGTACCCTTTTATGTAATGATGTCTACTTTGAATTTATGTTAGTTCACACAAACACTCCATGCTTTTGTTCTGGCCCTCCGGTCAAGTTTAAGAACCCACTGTGGCCCTCGAGTCAAAAAGTTTGCCCATTCCTGTCCTAGATCCATCTACCCAGGAGCAATGAACATCCCCAGTGCCCAGGCTGTAGTCCTGAAATACCATTCCCACTAAAAAACAAAACAAAACAAAACAAAACAAAACAAAAAACAAGGGCTCTGGAAAATGGCTGACCCTAGGGCTAGAGAGGAAATGTATGAAAGGAACCTCAAAGACTATTAGAGTGACTTAAAAGGGCTCAAGAGACAATATGCAGAACCTGTCAACTGGCCAAAGTTGGTATTATTTGAACTTGCAAAAAAATCTTACTTGTAGGGACTAGAACCCACTAAATATGTTTAACTCCAATATTTAAAAAAGTGCACTCCATGGTTAGCGTATGTGCTGGTTCAATTTCTGGTCAAGGGCATATACCTGGATTGCAGGTTTGATCCCTGGTCCTGGTCTGGGCTCATGTGGGAGGCAACTAATCGATGTGTCTCTCTCACATTGATGTTTCTTGACTTGAAACAGAATTACATAGTGTTCATTATATAATTCTTCGTTAGGCTGTATACATTTGTTCTATATACTTTTCCACATGTACTTTACACTTCATAATATAATATTAACATTTTAAAACAGTAAAACAATGTTTATAGATATCAGTGAATCTTTGGGGTGGAGACGTAAAATATAAGAGAGAAAATGTGCTGCCAAGACAATTTGACTAAAAAAACAAGACATAATGCTGATTGTTAGCAGCCAAAAAATATAAATTTTTATATTCACTTAGCAATTACACTGAACGCTTGAGCACTTGTTGTATGCCAGGCATTATTCTGAACTCAGCAGCATACAGAAGAGTACTCACTTACAGGCACTGTGAGAAAGACAAAAAACAAAAATAAAACCTGGAAAGGAAATACTAAGGGTAATGCTATTTTTTGGAGAGTAATTAGGAACATCCTCATTGATAGTTGGCATCTGAACAGAGAGAGACTTAAAGGAATCAAGGAACTAATCCACGCAGATAGCTGGGGAAAAGCTTGCCAGAAAGATGAACAGCCAAAAAGGCCTCAAGGACTATTCAAGAGACACAGAGGCCAGTCGGCTGATGTGGAACAACTGGGAGGAACGTATGTCGAAGATGAAGCAGGCTGCGGGGTGGGAGTGTGATCTTTGTAGACTGTCTCTTTCTGAGATAAGAAGACGGTTTAAACCAGTGAAATGAAGGGATATTAATACAGGTGACCCTTAAACAACATGGTATGGCACTGCACAGGTTCACTTATATGCGGATTTTTTTCAATAAATACTGTAAATGTATTTTCTCTTACTTATGATTTATTTAATTACATTATCTTTTCTCTAGTTTACCTTATTTTAAGAATACAGAATGATGCATGTAACATATAAAATATGTATTAATCAATTGCTTATGTTATTGGTAAGGTTGCTGGTCAATGGAGGCTATTAGTAGTTAAGTTTTGGGGGAGTTAAAAGTTATACACAAATTTTCAACAGTGTGGGGTGTCAGCAACTCCACCCTCTATGTTGTTCAAAGGTCAACTGTATATACTAATAGTAACTATTTAAGTAGGTTACTCTAAATTTCCACTAGGCTCACTGAATGATGGTAGGGTGCAAGGCACAAGCTTTGCTAGTAAATTTGCATGGATGATTTTTATAAAAAAATGAACTCACAGTTGAAATTTACCATTTGGTGATTGGTTACCATGAAGACAGTAAGTGCAAATTTATGTGACTAAGCTTTAAAGGACCATTCAGATTTTTAATGACTAAATTAACTCCTTGAATACCCATTCTCTCACAAGGGAAATCAGTGTAGCAGATCAAACCATCCATGTGAGTGAAACATAACTCTCAAATACAGTATGGTAGTTGGCTCAGTAAAAGAAAAAAGAATATAATATAGTACATGATTTTGAGGTGTAAGCACAGCATTTCTATTATTTAAATGTGAATATAAAAACCCTACCTTCGATTGGTCTCTAAATCGATAAAACTGTTATTTCCATATACATTTGACAGGATCATCACACAATTAAAAATGCTGCTATTGACTATTACTTGGCAGTTTAAGTAATTTTTTTTACCTCTGTGAAGAGACGTGCATCATCAGAAAGCATATTATAATCCTGTGCACATTTCTTTGCAGAATTCTGTAAAAACTTTAGGAATTCAGTAACTTCTTCATTTACGTGGTTTTTCATATCCTAATTTTTTAAAAAGTAGACATGTTGTGGAATAAGAAGTTTGGTTAAAAACAATCACTTCTCAATCATTGCTCTAATTATTTTATCTTAAAGAATAATTAAAAGTATCATATCCAAAGCAAAAATCCCAAAGAAAAAGTTAATGAAAATTATATAATAATGATACACTTGTTATTAAAAACTCCTCAAAAACAGGAAAGCAAATTAATACTATAATACATGCTTTGGAAATAGTAAATTTATCTTATAAAATGTTCTTAATTAACAAAAATAGAACACACACCCAAATAGAAAAACAAGCAAACAAAATGAATTGTACAAAAGAAGAAACAGAAATGGCTTAATAACACATGGAGAATACTTATTTTTATCAATAACCACTGTAATTTAATGTAAAATAAGGAATCACCATTTCTTCCATATCAAATTAGAGAGGGAAAGGTAATATTCAGTATCAGCAAAGATACTGATAACAACAAAAAAACCTTCCACACAATAGTGATATAAAAAAATTGGCTTGAAGTTTTTGCAGAACAATTTACCCATAGGTTTTAAGGCTTTACTGCAGATCAAAGCCTTAAAAACTTGTATAGTTTTTGATATGGCAATTTTATTTTTTATTATTATTTTTATGGATTGGTTTTAGAGAGAGAGGAAAGGAAGGGTGGAAAGGAAAGAGAGAGAGAGACATCAGTTTGTTGTTCCATTTATTTATGCAGTCATTGGTTGCTTCCTGTATGTTTTCTGACCAGGGATAGAACCCACACTTCTGCGTATCAGGGCAACACTCTAACCCTTAGGACCTCATGGACCACCAGCTGGCGACCACTGCTCTAACCTACTGAGCTACTCAACCAGGACTGGCAGTTTTATTTTTAAAATTTTATCTTAAGGAAATAATCATAGATATAAACAAAGAGTTTGCAACAATAATGTTCAGTACAGCATCATTTATATGAATTTGGAAACTACTTAAATAAATTGGTTCAATGACATATGCAAGCTCTAATTCCAGTACTTAAGATGAACGGGAGTGAAATATGCTCAGAACTAGAGCAAAATGCCTGAACTATACCAGAACCAACAAAAGAATTAAAGCACCAATTTTTCCATCAATTATGTCCCTAAACTTCCCATTTTTGTTAATATGGTTGCACCTAAAAACATAAAAGCAAATTTAAAGTGTTTCCTAACTTTTAAATACTTTTTTTACTGAAGCTGAAAAATAGAATACATACCAAGTACTGCAAGTAGTCATTTTTACTTATTCCAACAGCTTTGGAATTAGCAGAAATTTTTGCATATTTAACCAACAAGTCAACATAACTCCTCTGCTCTCTCTGTGAGAAACGAGAGAAACGAGGATAAGGAACTCTTGGTTTTGGAAGAAGAACCATTCCAACTGTGGTTTTAACATTTTCCTTTGCTTGAGTTGCTGAACTAACCGCCGGCTCATTTTCTACAGAACTTGCTGAGGCATTCAAATTCTCTCCTATACGTCTGGAAAAAAACAAAAACAATTTACAAATATGTGCTTTTCACATGAAGACTACTATCATGAAACCTCATGATTCATAACCACCAAGAAGAATATAGCATGATTAACACAGTAAATTCTGAATTATTATCTAACTTTGCCACCTGCACTTTGATGTTTAGCTATTTGGTGTAAATGAAGTATTCTGTAGGATAGGATCGCATTATAAGCTTACCTTCAATTATCTGATGGAGAGGAAGAGGCATAATCCTTAGACAAATTATTCACTTTGGAAGTTTTTCCCCTGATATTTGGTTGCTGTAATCTTCATTCTTAACAAGTTTTAAAGTATACACATACACACACACAGCCTCAACAACTCTAAATTTCCAAGACAGTAACTATTCCCTATGAATTAGTTCCAAATTAAACAACGTTAATCCAAGAGGAAGGAAAAGTAATGAAAAAGATGGATGTCTGTTGATTCAGTTTTCATTCCTCCATTAATTAAAACTTATTGAGTGACTACCATGTGCCAGTCCTATGTTAGTTAGTGGAGATGCAACCAACATTGAACATGATACAATCTCTACTTGCTAGGATGTTACAATCAAGTAGATCAGACAACTGAATGGGGAAAAAAGAAAGGCAAATATGTACATCAATACAATGTGACTACGGAGCTCTCAGTTTTCCAAACTGAACACACTGAATAGGTGACTGAAAAGAATCCTAAAGACATCCAGATCAGAGATTAAGAGGAAGAGAGGGGAGGGACAAGAAATATCCAGAGCACAGGTTCTCAATTGTGACAGTATTAATTCCCTGAGGGCATTTTGGAAGCCTGTGGATGCATCTGGGTTGTAAAAAAAGACGGAAAGAATTAAAGGCATTTAAAAGTGAGGAATACTACCTGCCTATAACGTGGTGATGTCCTGCACAACTTTCAAAGGTTTCTTCACGCTTTCTGTTCCCATACACAAATAAATCTGATCTGTTATTACTTAACAATACATTTTATTGTTTGAATTTCTTATGATTCCTTTATGGCAATGATTTTCAACCTATTTTCATCTCATGGCATACAAACTAAATACTAAAATTCTGTGGCACACCAAAAAAAAAAATTTGGTTTGCTGATCTGAACCAAAAAAAAGGTATTACTCTGATTTATTCACACCAGGCAGCTCTTGTTGTGTTGGCTGTTATCATGTTTTTTATCTGACAACCTAAGGGAAAAAAGGTCAGTGTCCCTGGACTAAACAGCCAGGCATTGAATGTTTTAAAATTCTTGTAGCACACCAATTGAAAATCACTGCTTTATGGTATAGTTTATCTTACTTCTTTTAACACGTTAGGAGCCAAGCCTATTTTGTCTTCCTTTTGGTTTAGCCCGCAATATCTGATTTCACTGATAATGCTGGTGGCTGAAGACTGACGAGGTCCAGACGGAAAGTATAATGTCAGTCACTGGTGACTGACATGGCGCTTAACGTGTTAAATTCAACCTTATTCATTTTAGCTGGTGCATCTGACTACTTCGTTATATCTTTTAGTGCAGTAGAAATGAGGCATTTACATATTAGAATATAAATTATTTTTCTATGAATTTTAATTTAGGCTAGTAAATAAGGTGTTTTATTTCTTTTAAATATTTGCTATGAAAAATGGGAGGTTTTTGGCCTGATTAAGGTTGAGAATTACCAAACTAGATTTGTATCTGGACAAAGGGTGAGTTAAGCTCCATCTAAAACTAACACTGACTTGTTTTAAATCAACTATATAATACTAAAAAATATATATGGTAAAAATTCCAGAATTTTTAGAAAATGACTTTAGGGTCCCAAAATAAAGCAGAAATATTTAAGACCACTCTTTTACAGATAAACAATAGATGGAAAACTAATCAAGAGAGGTTATTAAGGGCGGGAAAGAATTATACAAATTACAATAAGGATGATTAGATTGACTCTGAAAATAATACAAGTAAAAAAGACATACTTAGTGACTAAAGTTTCTCCAATAACTGTAAAAAATAAGCACATTTTTGGTTAACAAAATGAATATTAACTGCTGATCTTGGGAGAAATGTATCACAGCAAATTGATTTCTCACTAGAAAATGTCTTGAGAGCTATTCAAACCTAACAGTATTGTGTCTGCAACTCTTAACAATACTGCTTCACAGCTGTCTCTCTGAATATGAGAACATGTCTGTCCTTGTGGCACAAACTGGCAAATTTAATTAAGCTGCTGCAGCAACAAGATGCTGACTCAGATATGCCAGAGTAGGAATGTCAAGAAATTCTAGCAGTTTAAATTGGCTACATTCAGCAAAGAATGAAATGGCAGCACATCAAGATCATTTCCGTGTGCAGTGCTGTCAAAATCTTCATCAGGGTGCAAGCCAAAAGCATCTGACAGGGTTTCTCTAACCACATTTACGGCATTATATTTTATTTCAGTTGATGGTTTGAAGTTTTCACACTTCATTTTGTCTACTACCCATTCTCCTTTTTTACTTAAAGTTTCTATGGAAAAAAGGCAGAATTCAAAACTTCAAGTTTCTTAATTTTAATTCTACTGGATTGGGCAGCTTCTTTAAGTAGCATTTAGAAATGGTGCTTGTAATCTCCATCTGAAGTCTACCTGTACCTCTTGAATTTGATTAACTTTTCTATAGTAAACATGTTGAAATTTGATAATTATTTTTCTATTTATAACTACTTTCCCCCTTGTTGGAAACTCAGTTATAAATATCTACAACCAGACACTTTAATTTGGAAAAAAGGCAAATGTTTACCTTTCAATGAAGGGTTGAATGAAAACTTCACATTGTTAAAAGTAGTGTTATTAATATTTTCCCAAATGTTAGAGAACACAAGAGAAATACAAAATTAAAGCTAACAAAAATGTTATATTCTTCCTAGTTTTCCATCAAGAAAACAGTTGTAAATTAATAGTCTGAAAATCCATTCCGTACTGTAAAACTTAAAACTCAAGATTAGCCCAAAAGACTAGAAATAAATGGAATCAATGCCTTTGTCTTTATTTTTTCTATACTAAAAGGTAAGTCATAATAATAAATTATTTTATGCTATATAGAAATCTAAAGAAAGACACGCATACTATAGGAAAAATAAAATTTAGGAGTTAGGTGAGCCCAACTGCCAGCAAAAATGTCCTCTCCCTTACATAATCCAGACTATAATCCACACCTGGGATATGCTGAACAGAAGTGGACGCGTAAAGAACCATTAAAATAATGAAGAAGCAGTGGCAGATTAAGGAAACTAATATTACAAATTTTTAGTCTGATAAAAAAAGGAAGGCTGAGATAAAAGTTCTTGAAATGTTTATGTTTTTAAGATATTTATATTTGAATTCCAGAATACTAGAATTGGTAGGTATTCTTTTATTCAAATAAACGAAGACAATTCTTTATTTAATTAATAAGTTTTAAGAGTGGAGAGGAAGGGGTCAAGGGGGAGGGGAGTGGGAAGAAGGGGACATCTGTAATACTTTCAACAATAAAGACAAATTTAAAAAAATTAGTTATCCCTAAGAAATGGTACAGTTGAATAACAGAAATAGCTTTTAAAAAACAGCCATAAATGCACATTCATAAGGGATCTATGGTCTTACCTGTCTATAGCTGATATTAGCAAATACATAATTATGCAGTTTGGAAAGAAGAATACTGCTTCTGAAATTGCCTTTTTAAAAACATTTACTTTTCAACTGTCTCTCTTTTTTTTTTTTCCCCAACTGCCTCTTTAATATAATTTTTGCTTGCTTTTAACGTGAACCTATGTATTTATTTGATGGGATAAAAAAGTACTTGTTTCTTTAATGCTTTTAATGACAATCTGGCAATTATGTATCAAAATAAAAAACACATGCATACCCACATCTTACAAAAATTTATCCTAGTTCTTATACCAGCACATGTATAAAAAGGATGCTCACTGTTCGCTACGGAGATGACCTAAATGAGTATCAACGGTGTTAATTAACTGATTCCACAGACACATCCTCAAAGGTTCAAATTCAAAAGGTTGGGTTGAGAGTACAAAATCAGTCTTTTTTTAAAAGCTCCACAATCTGATGAGTCAGCATGGTAAGCCTGACAATGAAGATGGCAAAAGAGACTGAGAAATACCAGTCACCAGAAATCTAAGAGTGAGATATCTCTGTAGTCAATAGCTCCCAGATCTTGAGAGGAACAATCTTAGACTAGAGACGGTAAAAGCCAGATTAGAGTGTGATGTTAATTGAAAGCAAGTCCAGTAAGCTTGCTTTCACTGGACTGAAGGAAAGGAGTATTTTTATACTGTTTTTTAAATCCATTCTCCCAATATGTCTTTTGATTGGAGAGTTTAATTCATTTAAAGTAATTATTGATAGGGAAGGACTTACTATTGCCTTGTCTGTTGTTTTCTGCATGTGTTATATAGTAGTATTTTTGTCCCCTATTTCCTCCTTGTATATTGCAAGCATATACAAGTCTTTAAAGGAGTCTAAGTATAAATGAGCAAAGAAATAAAAAAGTAACTAGAAGGGAATCTGGAGTCCAGGGATTAGAGACAGAAAAACTTGAGCACTTTGAAATACAGGGATACCTTGCAAATTATTGTGGGTTGCATTCCAGACTCCTGCCATAAAGCAAGTTTTGAAATAAAGTGAATTGTAACTTTTTTGCAGGTATTGGTCTTGCCTTCAATTTGTAATAACACATACCTGTGAGGTTCAATATAATGAGGCAGGCCTGCACTGACAAGAGAGAACAAAGGCATAGAAGTAAGAGGGGATGCTGAGAAGGCAGGGAAAGATGGGGTTCCATTGGATGAAGAGGCTGGAAACCATACTTCCTCTGCTGCAAAAGGCATGGTCAAAGGATGAAAATACATGGGGAGCTTCCTAATTCCTTTTTGGCATATTTACTCCTTTCTAGCAAACCTGATTTATTTGGTTTCAGGATCCACCCACAAAGGGTAGAAATAACTGATCACAAAGGAAAGAACTGTTAGAGGCAGGTAAGCAGTGAGAAGGGAAAATTATCACTTAATGGGCATTTCATACCAGAGAGTGAAAAAAAATCTCTGGCATTTTGGCAGTATTTATTAAAATATAAAATGTATATACCCTCTGGCCAAACAATGAAATTTATATGAATTTATCTCATAAATAATTACAAAAAGTTCATCAATGTATTGTTTATAACTTCAAAAAAGAGGAACACATTTTGCAATATAAAACTAGCTAAATGAATTAAAAAGTACACTTTTATAATATATAATATACAACCATCAAGAAGATTGAGCTACATATGCAGGGGCATAGAAAGATCCAGGAAATATTGTTTTAAATGAAAAAACAAACTATAAAAACAGTTTTATAGTATTTATGGTATTACATAGTATTTATAATGTGACCCAATTTTTTTTAATACATATCTACCTGTTCATGGGTGGGGAAAGGGCTGAAAGATATATACTAAAGAGTGGTCACTGGATTCTTCTGTTTTCTAATTTTTACATTTCTGCAATTTGAATGTTTAGTAGTGGATACAGATATGAAACTTCAACTATCAGAAAAATAACAACCAAATATGGAAATAATTAACCAAATAAATAAACATATTACCTGTTAGATAAATTACATAGTTCTTTCAAACTTGGAGCCATGGAATGATCTTTATAATTTTCTCGAGAGAAAAATGTCTTAAGGCCATTTTTTGAGGTGACATCCCTGTGAAGCAAAGTAATTGTATTTGACAATTCAAAATCTCAAGCTAGAGTAAGCAGCATAATGGTACAATTGTAATTTATAACTACATGCTCTCTACACCCCCTTTCCTAGACAGTCAGCTCTTCATAGTTTTAATTTCATGTACCAGATGTATGAGTTCAGATGTTTTCCTTCTTAGATAGCTTTTTCCCTAGGCCTATTCTGAAATTCTCCAGTTCCAACAATAGGCCTTGCTTTTCCTTTAGTATCCAATTAAATATATGTCAGAGATAACTCGAGAGTTAAAAATAGAACAGATTATAAGTACAATAAAAGGTCTGTCAGAGGCAGGTCTCGCCTCTGGCTCTGGGCATAACATTTTGTTTGGTTACTGACAGAAAATGCTTCTCTATTTTTGTTTCATGCACTATTATGTGAGGCCACAAGACACTAAAAAGACAGCATATCCTCCCATTTTCATTAACCTGGCAAATGTGATAAATGGTGTGTCTGTACTAAAACCACCTCTAAGGTTGTATGTGATTTTTCATAACAAATAATTTAGAGACTAATATATTATAGTCAATGCTTTCCATATAGTAACATCCAATAAATGCTAGTTGAATGAAGGAATTAAAAAACTAAAAACACTGAGAACCATTAACCTGGGAGGACAAGATTAGTAGGATTCTGTGGTCAAGGATAGTTCAAGGACTTCAATACTGTGCAAAGGCTCTAAATCACATTGGGTTTCACAATGTCAATGGTATAGTATAAGAGCATCCATGCTGCTTCTGAACATAACTTTATGGCAAGGAGCATAAACTTGTATACCAAGCATGTCAAACTCAAAGGCTAACACAGGCCAAATAAACAAGGTTTAAGTTTATGTGGGCAGCAAAATAACAAAAGCTTCAATTTCATAGAAATGTAGGTTTATTTCGATAGAGACATGCTGAATACAAAGGGCTGAAATCATTAACATAAAATAATAGAACATTTTAATAAAAATTTTTCTTGAACATTAACTTATCAGACACTGAATAACTGCACAAATTAATAAGCGTAACGCAAATCAACCTATTTTTCTTGTTCTCTGAAAGCGAAATATTTCCTGTTGCGCACACCAAACAAGTCAGTCCAAGACTAATGACGCAGCAATCGGCTGCTAAAATATTCACTGCTAGTATTAGTGGGGAGAAATGGTGCACTTGCACGTAAGGTGCGTAAGGGAAATTAATGCAATACCATTATAGTAATCAGTCCTTAGCAAATGTTGTAGTTCATTATTAATAACTAGAGGCCCAGTGTATAAAATTCGTGCGGGGGGTGGGGGGGTGGTCCCTCAGCCCGGCCTGAACCCTCTCTAATCTGGGACCCCTCAGGGGATGTCTGACTGCCGGTTTAGGCCCGATCCCAGGCAGTAGGAGATCCCTCTTGCAATCCAGGACCGCTGGCTCCTAACCGCTCACCTGCCTGCCTGCCTGATCGCCTCTAACCGCCTCTGCCTGCCAACCTGATCGCCCCCAACCATCTCTGCCTCAGCCTCCACCACAGTGGCTTTGTCCACATGGATGTCCGGAAGACATATGGTCTAATTAGCACATTACCGTTTTATTAGTATAGATTATGTAAAACAGGATATTCTAAAAATTAAGTTATGAAATTTTTATTAAAATGTTTCTTACATATGTTATATTGGCTAGGCCACAAAAATATTTGTTGTGGACCACGGGCTGGGAGTTTGACATGCTTGGTGTATACCTCTAATTAAATGCCAACTTCTGGCTGGCCCATTCCCAAAATGAAAAAATTCTAGCATATTTGCCCCATACTCATTTCTTACTGTTTTTAAAGGCATTTATCCAAAAAACTACAATTGAAGTATGAATGGTAAAATGAGAATGTCTTACTTGTTATGCACCAATGTGGTTTTTATGACTTATTATGGTACTGTATATTTGCCATCTCATTACATTTTAAGGCTTTTGTATATCATACAAAAACAAAGTCATGGGGCTCAGGGATCGACTGTGAGCTCTTTGGGGGAAGGGAACATTGTTTGCATTAAATACTTATTGAACACGTACTGAAAGCATCTTCTTTAAATCAGGTACTATTTTAGTTATCTTTATAGTGTTTCGTAACTTTCATATTCTCCTTGGCTAGCAAACTGTAGATGCTCAGAAAACGTGCGCTAAATTAACCTAAAGCCACACGAGTATTAGTTAGATCTCTGCAAAGCCACTTCCGTTACTTGAGTCCTCTGTGAAGTTCTCATACACTTCTAAAACAGTCTGTGCATTTACATGAGCACTTGATACAGATTCCAACATAACAAAAAGAAGCTTGTCTATTTTTAAAGGGGGGGGGTCTTTTTCCTACTTGTACAGCAGTGGGCAAGGTCCTTGGACACAAGAAAATTCCAGCATCTCTCCTTCACTAACAGAGCGTCAATAAGTACGCGATGGAATGATACTTGGTAGCATCTGAGTGCTGAATCGTCACTTTCGGAGAGGAAGTGCCGTCAGCTACACCGCAAACGTGCTCAGGATGTGCAGATGAGGATGGGATGGATTCTGAGTCACTGAACTTCTATTTTCTTTCTGTTTCCTCCAAAGCTCTGCAGGTCAAAAACCCCGCCTTTCCTAATCTAACCTAGTCCCACGTTCATTCTCTTTAGGCGATTACAAACAGAGGCAACTCACCAATTCAGCCTCGGTTCACTCAGGGCCGTGACGGAGCTCATATTCCTAGACTTGTGCGTCACTCCAGCTCACGGTTCTGCTGCCGGGTCCCGGTCGTGCAGGCTCCCGCAGAGCCAGGGTTTCTCCAGAATCACCTGAGGAAAAACAAAAAGGTCAGCGCTGAAAGCAGGTGACTGGGGAGACCAGGTGCTGTTAACCCCGCTCCGAACACCTGTCCCGAAACCGACAGGACACCGGAAACAGAATGCAGCGGACAGACCAATGCTCGCAAGGTTCTTGCGGTAGAACAGCAACGACGGTGCGGTCCTTCTCCATTTAACCTGTCCCAGGAATGGCACTCTCGGAGCCCACACAGAATGGCGTTCTCATGGCCTACCGCCCAGCCCGCATCACCGCATGGCGGGGAGCTGTAGGTCCCAGCGCCCCCTCGGCCCCCAGTTGCCGAAGGGTATCCGGCTTCGGGGTTCCCAGCCATGCCCTGCTATGGGTCATCTCGGCAAGCAATGCAGGACAAAAACAACAACAACAAGGCCTGGAGACCAGCAATCTTTCCAAGAGAACCTCACTGCTGAGGAGGAGACTGAGGTCCAGGCACCTCAGGTGACATTTCACAGGGTCCCTTTGGGGAATCACCGGGACCGCACGTCGGGCTTGGCCACTCCGTGCTCGGTGCCTCTCCCGTGGCCCTGGGCGGACGGAGCGGGTGTGGACGAGAAACTCACAAACGGAGGAGGCGGTCCCTGGGCACCGGGCAGGCCTCACGGGCTCCCACGGAACCGGCTCCCACGGAACCCACCTCTCACACCTCGACCCAGCGCGAGGCAGGGAGAGAGAGCCAATGCGGCCAAAAGGAATGGCTGCGGGAAAGGGGACTAAAGGACTGAGACGAGAAACAAGGTCTCAGGAGGGCGGGCCAGGGGGAAACTGAGCAGGGCCTGCGCCGCGCCAGAACGGGAGCCGTGCGCCCCGGCCGCCGGGGCCGCCTTGTTCCCTCTGCCCGCCCCTCCAGCGCGCGTCTCCCGGGCAGCGCCCTCCGCCCCGCGTCTCCCGGGAAGCAGCCTCTCCGCCCACCTCGCGGTCGCGGCCGCTCCGGCCCCGACCCCGGCCCCGGCCGCGTCCCCACTCCACACACTGCCGCGCGCGCCCTGGGAAGCCCTTATTTAAGGAACGTGACCACGCCACCTCGGCCCAGCGTGGTGACGTCACGCGACGCAGAGGGCGGGGCCGTGCGCCGGGAGTTGTTCGGCTGGCAACTGCGGGGCGGGGCTGGCCAGGTGGGCGGGGCTGCGGGTTGCACGTGGTCCTGAGAGGTCCTCCACCTTCCGGAGGATGACAAGTTAGGAGGAGGGCCAGTGGCCAGCACAGCACTGGGGAGGTCCCAGCGGACTCATCTTGTGATCTTAGCCCACTGTCTTCACTTCCCTAACCCTGACAGCAGTACGATGGAGATGCTCAGTAGGGTTTTTGAAAGGATTAAGTAGAATAAGAGATGAACTGTGCTCAGCCACAGTGCCTGGCACATAGTAGTAGCTCCTCCACTCCATGCCCATCCCAGTTTAGATGTCAGTTTCCACCTAGGGTGTTTTTTTTTTTTTTCATGCATTAAGGAAAGATTTATTGAGGACTGATAATTTGTGCTTGGTGCTGGGTACATCTAAGACTAAGAACAAATACCAGTTTTTCCAAGGGCTTTGGATGGTTGAGAATCTAAGATATTTACATTATATATTTATAAAACAAAATAGGAAGGGATAAGCAACATAAGAAAGGTATATAGAAAAGATGATGTGAGTACAGAGAGGGAGAAAAGTTACTAGCGAGAGGGACAGAAGGCTGCTTCGAATAGCTAAAAACATGTGTGAGTACTTATATCTCAGTTACCACATTGGGCACTAAACATGTCAGCTCATTTGAAGATGTTGAAGTATGAAGATGATGGGAAAGGGCATTCTAGACAGAGACCAGCACGGGAGCTACATAACCGTATTGCATGAACAGAGTCCAGTTTGTGTGCTATCAAGAAACCATGCTCTAAATCTTAGAATGTTTTATGATGTTTAAAGCATGTTAACATAAAAATTATACCTACATTAAAAATATCCCTTGAATGTAACAACCCCGAGGTAGTTTATTTTGCCTGGAATGCAAGGTTTATGAAGACTAGTAGACAAGGATTTGGGAAGATAGGTTGAGATTGGACTACAGAAGATTTTATAAGCCAAAGTACAAATTTTTACTTTATTGTGTAAGAAATAGAATGCTGGGAGGAGAGGGGAGCTTATAGGCAGAAGAATGATTCAATCAGACATCTGTTTCAAGAAAGTTTATCTGGCAATTATTATTGAATGAGTTGTAGGGCAGAGGCTGGTTAGGAGACAGTGCTTGTGAATATGTGCAGATCAACCGGTGCAATGATGCCCTGACACTTTGTAGGTAGCAGTTATTATTAGGTGTGATATGGGTGGCCTGTGCTAGGACAGAGGTGGACATCCCGGCAATTTGGAGTTAATGTGTTGGGTACTATCTCATAAAGCATACAGCCAGAGAGAGTTGGGAGTCCTGTCCTAGTCTTCAGCAACTGCTCAAGGACTGCTCCAGAACTCTAAGCACTCATGCTGCTGGGATGCACTGGCCCACAGTAGTGTGCTGTGGTAACATCACCAGATATGGCCTGTGTTGAGGTTCTAGATTATCATCAGACAGGCTGCTCTGGTTTGGTTTATCTTGAGTTCCAGGGGTTGCAAGATACCACACAGAATCAGATTTCTTAGAGCCAGAAGGAATGTTGGAGATTATCTAGTCCAACTCTCTTGTTTTCCTGGTAAGGAAACTGAGGCTCAGATTGTCAATGACTTTTCCAAAATTGCATGATCAGGGATAAAGCTGATACTAAAAAATCAGATCTCATAACTTTTGCCATTACGATATATTAAATATAAGCATCTCTTTATGCTCTGTATTGTAAACCAGAAGCAGTTTAGTGAAAAGAACATCGATTTTTGGAGTTCAGCATATATGGATTTGATCTCAGTTTCCTATTTATTGGCAGTGTGATCCTAAACATGTTGTGTCTCCTCTTTGAGCCCAATTAGAGGAGACAGTATTAGCTCACCTACAGGATTGTAGTGAGGATTAGAAGTAATATGTAAATGAGTAAATATGTCAAAAATAATATGTAAAGAGTAAATGTTAAACAAATAGTAGCTATTAGTATATACTTTTTCTGCTCCCCCCCCCCGCCGCCAACCCACAATGCAGTGGAGGTGGCATTGAAAACATATGGTTATAATACAAATAAGAAGTGATATACACAGACATTATAGAAGATTCTATGGGAACACAATGAGGAAGAAACTCTTTTAGACTGAGACACTTTAGAGACCATTTCAGAGAAGTCTGATTTACATTGGGAGTGTCCTGGGTAGAGAAGGGACTGGCATTTTCAGGTGTGAAAAATAACAGAAGTGTGAAACAGCATGTTCTGAGGAAGGGGGAAAGCTACTGCCGTGTGTGTGTGTGTGTGTGTGTATGTGTGTGTGTGTGTGTGTGTGTGTGTGTGTGTGTGTGAGAGAGAGAGAGAGAGAGAGCTTTATTGAAGCGTAATCTACCTACCGTAAAACTCACTCATTTTAGTTGTGTTATTCAGTGATTTTTAGTAAGTGTAGGGAGTTTTGCAATGCTCAACATTACCAAGTTTGGAACATTTCCATTGCATTAACTTGGAAAATCATTTGTGCCCATTTACAATTAATTATTCTTCCCACCCTCAACCCCAGGCAAACACTAATCTCCTTTCTATCTCTATAGATTTGCCTTTTTCTGGACATTTCATATAAATCAAATCACATGTAGCCTTTTGCATCTGGATTCTTTTCTTAGCTGAATATTTTTGAGGATCATCCATGTTGTAGCAGTATTAGTAATCATGTAGCTGAATTGTAGCCCATTTGTGGATATGCCTCATTTTGTTTACCCATTTGACAGTTGATAGACATTAGGTGGTTTGTACTTTTTAGCTATTATGAATAATGTTGCTGTGAACATTTGTATACAAGTCTTTATGAACTTTGTGTTTTCATTTCTCTAGGTTAGATACCTAGGAGTGGAATTATATATAAATTTATGTTTAACTTTTTAAGATACTGCCAAACTGTTTTCCAAAGTGACTGTACTCTTTTATTCTTTGGAATTTTAAGCAGAAGAAAGATTTGGTTGTCCATATCTGCTAAACAGGGAAACAACCCCAGAAGTTGAATGAGAAGTCAATTTCAGTTTGAAAGAATTTATAAACAGTAGGTACTTATTTTGAGTTTGTAAATGTTTCATAGGATCAAAAATTTCAAAAAGAATGCTTACGACTACAAGCATCTAGCTAAGTAAGGTTATCATAATTGTTACTAGATGTGTATTTCTTCTTGTGGATGAAACCAAGACAGAGAAATGTGCAAGACCATTTGCATCTCAGCACATCAGTGGTTAGCCTTCCCAGAATATGAGGATGGCTCTATCTTTTCACAGACCTGGCATGAGAAGCAGGCCTGCTTCACACCAGTCCATTTGCTCCAAATGCACATTATAAGTACTAATAGAAGTCTAATTTTAAGGGGCTGATCTTGGCCATGAAACAAAGCTTAGTAATAACAGTAGCACTAAGACTTGTGTGGTCAGGTCTTACTGACTAGTCTATGATTACTTCTTTGGCTTTATCTCCAAGAGTTTAAAAATAACCTGATTTGTTTTCTTTATCTAATTCTCCCATGAGATCAGTATAAACAAACTATCAGGTGTCCCTCTTATGCTCCTATTGAAGTACCCTTTTGGAAGTGGAGCAAGCTAATCCATGGTGGAGAGGTAAGTGTAAATCATTTTTTATCAGAAGGAGCTTAGGCATGAGTTTGGCCAAAGGCCTAGAGGTGACAGATTTCATATATTCAACTTCACTATTTCCATTTACTCTCAATTTTCCAAGATGCTGGAAGGTGGTGAATATTTATAATTATATGGAATTTGACAGTCCACAAATAGTTCACATGCATTATTTCATTCTCCCCCTTCTCTGAGGCAGTTGGAAATAAAGGCAGGATTCGGGACTGTTTATTACATGAGACAATTTTGGGGATCAAGTCAAATATTTATTTTACTGAATGCAAGATACACACAGGTATTGTAGTGTGTGTGTGTGTAGGAAAATGCCGACTTAGTTGCCTTTATTCTGATTTCAGAATATTTTAAAATTTAAATGTCCTTGATGTTACTTTAAAAATAACGTATAGTGAGGTTTTTGCATTGTTATAAGAGTGTGATACTTAGCTGATATTAAATGTATTGGCTCACTCCTATATCATCTACTCAAGAGGAAGGATGGGGCTGAGGAGGCAATGCTAGCCCCAGTAAAGAAATATTTTTAGTCTTTGGCATCATTAAAATCTTTGGCAGCATTTCTGATGTTAAAAGATTTCTAAAGCAAAGATGACAAAGTCCTGTCTGCATCCAGGAGTTCTCCCCTCCTACTCTCAGAGCAGGTGTCACTCGTCAGTCATGACCCTCCTCTGAGACAGGAAGCAGCCGCAGAAGCCTCTATCAGTCAATAGACATTAGCTCACAAGTGAAAACTTCCTTCTTTGCCTTCACTGATCAAAAAGGTAGTTTGATCCTTGTACATGTTTTCTCTCTGCAAAATGGAAATGAATTGTGTTTTTTTTAAAAAAAACACTATACTATAGATTAGTGCACCTCAAGCTTTAGTATGCAAAGCAATCACCTGGGGATCTTGTAAACATGCAGATTCTGATCTGGTAGTTCTGGGGTGGTGCTTGGGACACTGCATTTCTAATAAGGTCAAGGTCACAGGTGATGCCAGGGTTACTGATCTGTCCACAGGTACTTTGAGTAGTAAGGTCTACAAGACTGTTCTCTGGAGACAATCTGTAAGCTAGAAAACTATGTATAGTGCAACTCAATAAGCAAAAAAGAAGAAAAACAAGGCAAGTGTTCCATTAGAAGCTGAAGTTTTATTATAGGATAATAGTACATAAAGCACATCTAAAATTGATGTGTTCAATGCACTTTTAATAAAGGTAATGTAATATTAAAGGTACAGTTTCTAAGTACAATATAACAACATTCATATTAGAATGAAAATTGGAGTATTTAAAAGACAACATTAAATCTCTCTTTTTTTACAGCTTGTATTTACAAAATGAATCAAAATATCTTTTTAAATTCAGGACACAATAAAATAACAAACAGCTGGAAATAAGCAGACTACTGTAAGAGTGAATTGAAAAGAAAACCCAATGTATGTGAAAAGTTGGATGATCTTCTAATAAAGATCATTAGCAAAGTTTTAGTACAATACTATTTTTAGGATACCCATAAATGGCTTGCATTTTTAGTGTGGCAGAAAAGGAATTTTTACATACTGTACACAAAACAGACAGATATATTTATAGGTACAGTATTACTGTTTCCAGACTTGCATGTATATTTACAGAAGGCTGAGTTTGTTACTCACGAGTTTTGTGAAATTTGTGTGCTTAATCCTCAAGACCTACACACAATTAGAATCAGCATTTCATGTGGTCTTTTTAAATGTGGGTCTAATACTTGGTTGTAGAAGAAAGTGTTAACCATAGGCTTGGCATACTTTATAAATTTACTTTAACAACCCAGAAAAAGAATTTGGATTGGGGCACACTCATTGTTATTTAATAATTATCAAATGCTGGCATGTGCTGGCCATTGTGCAGACACAAAGAAATACAATCTCTATCTCCAGGAAGCATAGGCTATTGAATGGTGCTTTAAAAAAAAGTTTCCATCTCTTTCTATGTGAAGCAGTAAGGAATGACATGACTTGTAGTAAAAGAAATTTCTCCTTAAACTGTAGCCAATTCACTTTAAAAGGTTAACTATTAGCATTAGCTTTCATTAACCACATGATTGCATTTGTAATTAACAGCAACTCTTCCATAAAAATGGAAAATGTCTAAATTGTGGGTAAATATGCAGTGCATGGAAGCCAATAACCATGGCTTGAGAATTTATCACCTTCAATTACAAAAAGTGCAGTAAACAGAAACATTTGCTCTATATTTATAAATTGCTCAAAAATCTTTGCTAAAGATCTTACAAATTCAGTAATATTACAGAACAATTCTAATCAATATTTAATAAGGTTAACTACATCCTTAGTTAGATATTTGATATACTTTGATTTTTAACAATGCCAATAGGTCTTGGGAGAATAGGGGAAAGAGTTTAAACTCATTATTAAATGACTTTTAACAAGAAGGTCCTTCGCTCAGTTCATAGAACTGGTCGAGGTCAGAATTAAAATAGAATTTGCTCTATTGGGCCATGTTCTGCCATGACAGTGGATGTCTTCAGACTTCTCATGGTTCAGGTAGGAGGGGAAAGGTTTATTCCGCCATCAAGCCACCAAGGATATTTTATATAAATACCTATTATCTATAATAGGAGCTAAGTACACAACCCTGTCAGTTGTCAATAATATAATTCCTTAGTAAGAAGAAAAAAAAGGATTACTCCATTAAACTAGAGTGTTTCTTTAGGATCTTGAAGGCCTGGCAAATTATTTTTCAGCTTAGGAGATATTGTATAAAGCCAAGTAGCAAACATAAAGTCAATGCTAATAAGTTTTCATATATCCATATTTATAAACAAATTCACCCTATTGATGTCAAATATCCATACTAAGGAAGTAATTTTATCCTAATTAAATACACTCTAGAATAATTTATATAATGATAGTACGTATTTAAAGAGAAAAGCATGTCCCAAATCCAGCACTCTGATACAGCTGCCAGTTGGGCATAGGTAGATATATATATATATGTATATATATACAAATATATAGTTATACTCAGTGAAATTAACAAGACCCAAAGGTGGTATTGTCTAGGAATAAAAGGGTGTGTGTTTTTTTTGTTCACAAAAGTAACTTATCTAGCACCACACATCAGAAAAACACAAAAATAGCACACTCTAGTTCTAAACAGCTATGTCTAAAATAGATTATATAGTAAAACCAGTATTATACAGCATATTGTGGATTTGATAAACAGATAAATATTTGCACTGAGTAGGCTGTTTATAATATAACATTTTCTTATCTATACAGAATGAAAGCCAAAAAGTTAACTGTATAGAAATGTGCAGAACAACATTAAATATTATGACTCAAAAGCAGGGATGAAGGTAAATTTGAAAGAAGAGTAAGAGAGAAAATGTTTACAGGCCATTACAAGTTCTTAAGTTAACAGTAAATAAGGAATCAATTGCTCGAGTTGAGGAAAGCAGTAAACAAGAGATTGCATTTACATGCAGATGTCTAACATTTGTATTTTTTTAAGTCTATGCACAAAGGTCATTTGTTTTATTGCTTGACATTCAGTTATGGCTAGATATTTAACCTAGTTTTTGTACTTTGGAAACAAGAATATTGTTAAAGGTGCCATAAAAATGGACAACATTGAAAACGGTTTGCAAATAAACCACCTAACACTGCAGTTCTTTATACATATTAAAAGCCTTGTCTGGGGTTTGTCATATGTTAAATATATTTAAACTGGGAAAATATGTTGTAGCTTGAAGCCTCCCATTGGCCCAAACATCCAATACAAAAACACATCTCCACAAAAGGAGCAGGCAGACAATACAGGGACATTTAAAGAAGCAGCCAGCTAATGTCCTAATGTACAAAAAGTTACCACTGTTTTATGAGAGATTTCAAACCATTGTGGATAGAAGAGAATTTTTGATTCAGGAAAGTGTGTACAGTACATATGAATTTTTTCATGTGTGTGTGAAATCATATTCACTCTATGCTCAAGAATGGTCTGCATTTACATATGTAATCTGTTCACTGATGACCAAGTTCCTAGAAACAGTATTCATCCACATTGAAGTGATAATGAATGAGAAAGGAATTACACATGAACACTGGAGAAATTTTAGTTGCTCTTGGAGAACAACATAATGGCATGTGCAGCATGTCAAAGCTGAGAGCGAGCTATCTTTCATTAGTTCTTAGGAGAAAAATAAGAAGTGTGATACTGCTAGTGTGGTAAACATGCTAAATGTAAACAGCAAACACGGATTTCTCTAGGCATCCATTTAAAATATTCATATTCACTTTCTTCACACAAGACTCCATTTTATGTTTCACTGCTGAAAACACATTTCTCTTAGGATTCACTATGCTGTCACTCATTTATAAATAAATAAATGACTGGATGTATTTATTGCTTGAAGTTCTGAGGGTTTGTTTAAACATGAAGTCCCTCCCCCACCCCTTTCTACAATATTTCCTTGGTATGAAACCAGGCTTTTAGGTTATGTTTAAAACTGTTCTGAGAGCCCGACAAAACTGATCTCCTTTGCACTAGCAAAGAAGCAAACGGATCCAGGAGTGAAACCCATTGCTTGTTAGCCTCCTCATCTCTTACGGATAAACAATCATACAGGAAGGTCTCTTTAATGAAAGCTGGTGGAACTCTTCGCTAATACTAGTGTTTAGGGATAGGATGGTGGACTATTAGCAATAGATCAAGATTTAATGTTTCAGTTGCCTTTCTGGGCACATAATCTCATCCATTGTATAAAGTTGTTTTTATGGGGTTCTGCTGTGTCATCCCTTTATAAGAAGTGGCAACCAAATGGTATAATATGTAAAATTGTCAATAATGTGTGTATATGCATATATGTATACATATATATGTATGAATATATGTATACATATATGAGAGAGAGATTTCTTCCCATTTCCATGATATTTATTTTCAAAAATAAGGTAAAAGCTTCCTTTTCATCTAAAAGACATAAAGAACATGTGCAAAAAAACATGAAAAGTTTTACCAAATTATACTCTTGTGTGGTCTTAAAAAAATATCTGAATGTGTATTCCGAGTGTGAAATGGAAAAATCAAAGGCAACAATTACACTGAGGTTCACTGCCTTTATGGAAAGCAATATATTGAAATATGAGATCAAAACTGTATTTCAAAAATGTAAAACGAGACCCTAAAAGCTGGCTCATGCTATTGTGACCAGGTGGGTTTTATCTTTAAACATTATCTCTTGTATTACTTCGACAGATTAAAAACTACAAATGTGGCCCTAACTGGTGTGGCTCAGTGGGTAGAGCGTCGGCCTACGGACTCAAGGGTCCCAGGTTTGATTCCGGTCAAGGGCATGTAGCTTGGTTGTGGTCACATCCCCAGTGGGGGGTGTGCAGGAGGCAGCTGATCGATGTTTCTCTCTCATCGATGTTTCTAACTCTTTACCCCTCTCCCTTCCTCTCTGTAAAAAACCAATAAAATATATATTTTTTTAAAAAAGAAAAAAAAAACTACAAATGTGGAAGTAGGAGACGTGTTACATAAAGGGAGTTTTTTGGTTTGCTTCTAGAGATGAACCCAGTGAAATTAGTAGTTGTTTGCTGCTGTTAGAAAAAACATATTTTACCTTTTACCTCTCTCACTCCACTGATAGGCAGGGCCCTTATCTCATTTGGTTTAAACACTTGTATCCATATTATGTGGAATTTGAAGTAGTTTTTAATATATTGTTGAAGGCTATAAATATTTTTATCATAAATATTTTAACTATTTGAGAAATGGTAAATGGAGTATGCAAGATTGTACTTTGAATGATGCTCTCTGTTGGTGGATGACCTGTTCATTTATCTTTTGAACATACTGGCATAACTTTCCACAGTTCTGGAAGTTATTCAGTGTTTTTAAGTACACAAGACTGAAGAACACACGTTTTGAACTCAACAAAATGAGATGATAGTGACATTTATACACATGCAGTCGGTTCTACACAGTTCACTGTGCCTTGGAGGGATAGCATGATCATTATTATTAATAATAAAAAACACAATTTGTCCCAGTAGTACTGGCCACCCTGTTTTAAGAGTTTTAGAAGATCCCTGAGCACATTGTTTCTGACTCTTAACCCAACTCCAAAATGATAGGGCTTTCTATTTGTTGATATCAAGATGGATTGTCATTCACAGTAAGTCAATCATAAGGTGCTTATTTACCCTTTTTTTTTTCACCAATCAGCACAAAGAACTGTCAGAAAATAACTTTTTATTATTAGTATCTTAATAGCACTGGAAGGACACATGATTTAAACAATCAATGTTTGAAACAGTGGCTTTAGGATTATTATCTGGCTGCCCCTCAACAATAACAAGTAATTCAGTCGACATTCCTTAGCCAAAAACAAAAAGAAACAACAATAATAACAACTGTACAAATATGTATTTTTCCCTGAGGGATCAAGGTACACCCGCGAGTGCTCTATGTACATATTGCACTAGAGAGGAATGAAGAACATGTGCAAAAAAGCAACGATGAGAGAAGCTTACATCCTACTTAAACCTTTTCGTTAAAGACTCTACTAGGTTGTTTTGCATTTTGGAATGTCGGAACACAAACAGCTATTCCTTAGTCTAAAACTAAAAACACATATTTCTACTATGGCACATTCAATGAAATAAAAAGTTTTCCAAAGACAGATAGACAAATTCCATCAAGAAAATAATACAAAGTTTGTTTGTTTGTATTTTTTTTTTAGAAAATTACATAACTTTCTTTCTTTGTTTCACATTACAAAATCTTTTTTTTTCTTTACACAAATCACATTTTATTGCAGGAATATTTCAAGTGCCATCAAATATTTATAGAAGGGTTAAAAAAATAGAAGTCTCTCTAAAGTGGTCCAGACAAGGCTTTGTATAGAATAAATCTTTTTATTCCCATCTTCTAGTTTTTTGATTTAAGTATTTTGAATACATTTTCTTTTCCATTGACACGTAGTAGCCTAGAAGCAGTCTGACACACGCAGGTCATACACAAAAACCACACACACACACACACACACGCACACACACACACTCACTCCCTCCTCACTTGACCCTCAGCCCACCCCTATACGCTCACAGACATCTGGGTATCCACACTATAAAGAACAACCAAACTTAGAAGCAGTGTCTTAAGTCATG
Source organism: Myotis daubentonii (assembly GCF_963259705.1). NCBI lineage: Eukaryota > Metazoa > Chordata > Mammalia > Chiroptera > Vespertilionidae > Myotis > Myotis daubentonii. The sequence continues at coordinate 49,897,739 of NC_081840.1, read as the reverse complement.
TTTTCCTTAAGTTAGGAAGGGTGAATTAGGATGCTGAAGACTTAAAAAAAAAATCCATAGCTTTAACGTAAATTAGGATGCTGAACACTTTAAAAAAATCCGTAGCTTTAACACAATTTGCAAACTGTCCCAAAAAAGCACTTTCATCTGCACTTTTGATTTCATTGTGACCAAAGCCAGTTTCTTCACAATGGACTGCAACCATTTGGACACCGTTGTAACCGATGATATTGGGACTTTGTACAAAAGCCTCATTTAGCTGATGTAAAACATTGTATAAAAGGCCTTATAGCAGCTGGGATGACAATGACCTGATTCCAATAATCAGAGGACTATTTAAGTTTAGGGAGCTTTATAAGAACTATTACAAATAATTTTCTGTATCACCAAATATTTTGTATCATCACACAGGTGTTTCTATAATAAGGAAGAAAATGAAAATGCAAAGTTTTTCACATCCTTTTCTAAACGTCATATTTTGTCAGCTGAATTTATTGTTTAACTTCAGAGCCCAACTTTGATCCAAATAATAGTCAGTTGTTCCCTCCTGCCACCAAGCATGCCTCTGCTATCTTGTTCCTACCTTATAGAAGTAATTTGCTTTTCTTTCTCAAAGATCTCGTAGCAGCATCATGTCAATGTATTTCGGCTTACTCTGAGAGCACTGTCACCATGGTGTGACTATTACTGTGATTAGAGCATCTTTTTTTTTTTTTTTTTTTTTTTTTTTTTTTGCATTAGGTACATGCAAAATCCTTTCTGGGAAAAAGAATTTCTTTTAAGTTCAACATTATGTTCTCTCTCACCCCTAGAGAAGTTCAATGAATTCTTTTCATTTCGTAAATGGACACTGGAATTAGGTTTAGTTGCTCTTTAATGCGCTAGCACCTGAGGCTGGTCATATTCAGAAAGCTTTGGTTAAAAAGAAGTTAATATCTTTTAATAAAACCATCCCCAAATTTAGTGAATCAGAACGACAGAAAACAAAGGAAACAAAACCAAACCAAAATAAAAATACACCATTTCTCCCCAAAGGAGAAACAATAGGAGAAACACGGACAAATAAATAACTGAACTAAGCTTGGTACTTTTTTCAGAGTATAAATACTATTGCTCTTTAAAGGAACTATGCTTATTTAAATTAAAAATTTGCTTTAACCCCTCCTGCCCAAATATAAATACTATATGCTTATAGTTAACCTCTCTATATAAACACTCATAAAGTTTTATATGCTTGTAAGAAATTTAAGTAAATAATACTCTTGTCTTCTATTTATGGTTAAACCCTTACCATATTTTTTGGGGGGAAAAAGTTAGATGTCATTTAGGCTTCATACACACTTTTGTGTGAATAATTCCTTCTCCTTTTCCAAGTCCCTCAGGAAGCAAGCCGGGAAGTCAGAGGAGGTCTGAGCAGAGTGGAGGGCTCTGGGAAGCCTGCACTGGGATCCGGCCTGACACCAGGAGCCACAGTCCCCACAGGAGAGTCGGGCGGGCCCCGGTGGTCCAGGAGACACTTTCTCCACTATAAAGGGCTTCTAGGAAACTCCGCCTTTGCACGACGGGAGGATGCCCCCTTTACTGAACAAACGTGGCCTTTGATGTCAGACCAGAAGTTTGACTCCTACCCCGAGTGGGACTGAAATCAGCATCTCAATGCCTACCATCCCAAAGGTCACTTATTGTCAAAATATGCTCACTTGTGTGTCAGACAGTTCCTTCCCCCTTCCCCCACTGGGAATTATTTTTAAAAATCCATGAAATTAAAAAAAACACAACCCTCACTCTATCTCACCTGAACACCAAAACCAAGCAATCTTCTAAATATTTAATGAAATAAATTATAGTCCACAGTTTTCTAGCGACGATAAATACAAAAGTACATGTTTGCAGTTAGCACTGACTTCACTTTAAAGGCTTAAAATATTTAATATTTAAATAACAGAAACTAATTCAACATGGTATGCCTCCCTCACCCTCTCATTCATTGTCTATGAAATATGGAGAGCAATGTTCTAGAATTATAGCATCTAGAGGCAGCTAGTCTAGAAATAGTTCACTCTGAGATCAACCCTTACAGTTCCTAGATTACACCAAGAACATAAACTTTCACAGAGTAAATGCTTTATGTCCTCATGTGAGGAGTGTGCGTTTGCTCCACATATAAATCTTTGGGTCCTTCTTATAATCAAAGCTAGATTCCAATAAACTATTCTGGTTACTGATTTGTTCTCAAAGCATACGAATTCCAAGTTGAGGCTGAGTCTATATAACTACTGAATTGTATAAAACGAGCCTCCCCTCCCCTGCCTCCTTTAGGTGGCATTTAAAAAAGCTTTTTTAAAAATAATATTCATGATGGTATAAGTCCACAGCACCAATCTACCATTCAACTTTGTATGAAGCATAAACACATCTATCCTTAAACTTACCCAAATGCAAGGCGTAATTTAGGGAGAGTTCAGTTTCTAATTCCAAATTCACACGTAAAAAAATAATAATCCAACATCGTGATTTCTAGATATGACCAGCCAGTCTTTTGAAAGTAATTTTGTAAACAGCAGCATAAATACCTCCCGACGTACCTTCCAAGCCTTCTCAGTAAAACTTGTGTTTCTGGTGCACATGCGACACGACAGTGAACACGCTAGCATTTAATTTAAAGAAAAAGGTGCAAAATGAAAGTGCCTTATCAATTCAACAGGAAAAGCTACACCAGTAACTACATTTTATATTAATTAAAACAATATATAAACAATATCTCTTTTAGCTATATATAGTCTTCATGCCCATTTACCCTGTAATATATTATAATGCTATTGTTGCTAGTGCTATGGACCCTTTACGTGCCATCCTGCTGACTGGCAATAATCGGTGAAAAAAAAATAAAAACTTCCTTCATGAGACAAAGAGCAAGTTGTGCAAAGTAATGCTGCAACCTCCGCTGTGCACACCGGCCACCGATTATTGCTGGCCTCTCTTGTTACTAACAGATTGGTGACTCTGCAGAAAGTCTGTGGGTAGTGAGCTACAAGAAAAGGAACTCTTCCAACTTTAGTACCCTCCTTCTGTTGTAAACAGAGGTCAATGATCAAGAAGTCGAGACAGAAAAAGGGTCCATATCTGTAGGCATAATGGAAATCATATGCATGAGAAAAACAAGTTCAACTTTTATTTGTTTTCATTGTTTCCCCTCCTTTGCCTGACCCCGATCACCAAAAGATGTGCAGTGTGTTGGCGCTCCAGGTCTGTGCAGGGCCATATAAAGTGTCTCAGTTAATATTTTTTGTTTGTTTTTCATGTTTGTACTTCAGACATTCTAGAAGCGCTTAGGTGATACATTTACCCATCAATTTGCATTGCTGGCTCAAATTCTGAAGTGAATAACTCCTTGTATAATGGAGGAAAATGAAGTCGCACAATGTCCGGATATATTGCTTTAAATGCCATTAGCTTTTCTGTATGTCGTCCACATAAGGCTCTTAATGTAGACACCTTGCATATTAACTGTAAGGTGGAAGAAAGGACATGTTGTCAGGGGAGAACAGACGTGAGAATCAAAATCCAGGGAATCTGGATGATCTTTACAACACTGTTTATCATGGCGAAACACACTTAAAGCAACTTAAATGTCTAGTAATAGAGGATTCGTAAAAATAAATGGGGATACAGCTATATCATAGAATACCAGGCATACATTAAACTCTAACGACAATGAGTTTCTTCTCGAGAAAGAGTATCAAAAACAAAGCAACAATTAACCCCCAATTTTCGCTCCCTGACCTAACCTAGTTATCAGGAGAACATAGAAAAAAAAAAAACAGGAAAAAGAAACACTTTCAAATCATCCTCTGGAACAATAAAACACATAAAAAAATCTAAGAAGGGGCTGATTTTTCTAAGACCAAATTCATACTCCTGGCTCTAGCACTGAAGAATATTAGCAGATTTTAATTTGACATCCTAATTATGCTTTCATTGCAAAATATAATAATTAGCAAAAATGAAACCTTATGCTTTGAATACAAGGTAGTAATGGTAAATTGATGAAGAAAATAAAAAAAGTCATTTATTGTTGATGATTGATGAATTTAATGGAAATTGAACTAATATTAGAATATAAGGTTATCCTGGTTAATTGTTTTAGTGCTTCATAATTTTCTCTTCCAACATTCAAAAATTCTATCAATGCAGAACATTAACTCTGCTTTGTGTTCAACTTTGATGGACTAGGAAGAGGATTTCCAGAATGTATTAATTGTTAAAAAATTCTACTACATTATTTCCCTATTACTGTAGGGCACTTTATAAGCAATGATGATAAATAGAATTTAACCAGAAGTTTGGCCCAACAGAACTTTTTTGAAATGGAGATATTTATTCCTTTTAGTGGCCTGTTGCTTACTGATACTTTTGGGGGCTGGTCAGATGACCTACAAGGGCGCTTGGTATGTGGCAAGGGGTAATTCAAGCTATGCCAACTGGAAACCGCTGGTTCTCACCTTTGTTAGTATTCCGTCTTCTCGGTGATTCTTCTGTAGGACGTGTTGAAGAGCTAGCTGAATTTTCTGTTGCAGTTTTTCAATTTTTACCTTTTCCTGCAGCCATGAGCGATCTAAACATGAGAAATGATAGCCCTTAGTGTTCCTCAACATGGTGACAGATACCCAATTTCTCCTGACTCTTAGATGCAGAGTATCATACCACAAAGCAGAGTTAGAGACTAGCAGGCCAGTTTCACTATTCTTTCAAAATATATTCCTAAGGGAGTGGAAAACTGATCTATGACAGGTATAAAGGGTATTAAACATTTCCATTCTTACTGGTACTTAAAGGAAGGGAGGGTGCTCCCCTTCCAAAAAGGGTAGCAGTTTAAATCTAAGGTCATGTACATACAGGTACAATGAAATCACTATGGCCCTTCAAGCCTTTCTAAGAATAACATTTCTCAGTGAAATATTCATAGCAATTCTGATAGCCTTTCTAGAAATTATGGAGATAACCTTCTAATATAAGACAACTAAAACTGCCAATAGAATTCCAGATGACTTAAAAGTTGGTAATTTAGGATGAATTCTTTATGTGTAAGAATTCCAAGTAGAAGACAGTACACTGATGATCTCCAAGAGGCAGTGCTGGTGAAAACATGGATTAAATGCACATAAACTTGTAGAGGACATCCAAGTGGATTTCAGGAAAAAGTTGGATGTTATCTTGGAGACTGGTACTAAGAAGGACAACCCGACTCCACCATACCATTTCTTTTGGTGTCAGGAGGTAAATTGTGGACTGGGTTTTACTCAATTCTCATTTATTAGGAGTTTATCAGAATGGCATGAGTCTTCTTAAAAGGCAGATGTATGTGTGTGTGTGCGGGGAGGTTGTTATTTGAAAAAATTAAAAATAGGCTTAATAAGTGAGGTAGCCTCTCTTGGCAGCCTCCCGAATATTCTAAAAGTTATGGACCTTGTAAAAAGTCTCTACCTGGACAATTTTTAAACCACTTTATTTTTATTTGGTTCTGTTACCTGCTGACATCAGTACAAATGCAGAAAATAATGCAATTTCATCTTCCGTCAGGTGCATAGAACATAAACTCTTTCCAAATTCAAATACAAAGCTAATAAAGTCTTCACAACCTGCCAACATTAAAATAAAGAGAGTTTAGGGTTTTGATAATTATCCTAGGACAAAAATATGGAAGAAGGTAAAGAGGGATAGTGATAACATTTCTACAGTTTAAGAGTTTGAAATCTTAGAGGAAACATCTATTTAGCCAACATCATCATCACTACTACCATCCCTATCATCATCATCGTCATCATCATCATCATCATCATTATCATCATATCATCATTCAAAATAATCAGAGTAAACTTCTTGTGCTGAGTGATTCCTATGTTAGGTACTGCTCTAAGAAATTTCTTTGGGTTTCTTACTATTTCACAACAGCCCTATTAAGGACGGATTATTTTTATTATCCCCATTTTAGAGGTGAAAAAACAAAGTTGGAGAGGAAAGTGATATACCTAAGGTTATACATAGGAAGTAACATCCGGAGATTCTAAGTCAGGGTGCTTGATTTCAGAGCTCACACTCCTAACCAACAGAGTTTAACAGCTACAATCTTACTGAAATGTGAAAACCTCTCATTTTGATGTTTGTCTCTATTTCCTCTAAATTCTAACAAATGACATATTATAGTGGTGAAATCACTGTAACTGGTACAGAATTGAAAATATAGAATGTGAAAGTCCTATAAAAAATGATCCATTCCCCAAAGACTGGTTAAGTTTGGTGTCTATTTTTCAGATTTGCATATTATATTTACACACACACACACACACACATTATTGTATGGAAAATAATACGATAATTAATAATGTTATAAGAATAAACTGTTTCACGTACTCACAACTGTAAACCTACTTTTCCCACCCAGTATTTTAAATGGAAACAGGCTATCCACCCCTTCTGTCATTTTGATGTTTTAAAATTCACATAAGCTTTCTTGGATACTGTCCCAATCCTAATAACTATAAACCACTTTATTTAAATGATAAAATCCAATATAAATTATTCATATGGTGTATGTCAGTTTCACTTAGTAATACTTTATTTCTCTGAGATCTACATTTAATTCCCATTAATAATTACCTGAGGGCACACTTTGAACTCTTTGTTTGATTTTATGTATCAGATCACATCCTCTAATTTATCTAAATAATATGCCCCCTGCTTATCTGGATCTTAAAATTTGGAAGGACACTGAATGGATATAAATGTCTTCAGTTGCCAACTAGATAAAATGAAATATTAGATCTTCACAGGTAATACAGGCAAAGAGCATCTGAGGCATGTGAATTTTCTATAGTGTCTAGCTATAAAGTAAAATAGGTATAAAATTCTTTAATCATTGTTTCCAAATAACCAGTTTCCATATTGTTCAAAAAGAGATTTCACCCAGCTCCCACCTGTTCCTGTAACTCTGATTTAAAGACAAACAGCCAGAGACTTCCTTACCTAAGGATTTGAAGACATCAGGGCTAGCATATTTCCCATCAAAGTACACGGTGTTGTTCTGAGAGTCAAAGGCACGGCACATTCTGATGAACACCACCTCTAGAGAACCTACGCAAAGGCAGGAGGGCGTGGGTTATTCCACCTTGGCGAGTTGATTTCAAAGGCACTGATATAGAGACCCGTTTCTGAGTGAGCACCCTGGGGGTTGTGTAGCCAGTGGGTGCTCAGTCACATTGCCTCTCTGTCTAAACGGGCAAAGTTCACTATTGTAATGAAACACCTGTGCTGAAGCCAAGGTCTGCTTCACTGAAGAGAGGAGTGATTTACAAATTACTTCTTTGCCACTCTTTTATCTTGCAGTAAGAAGTTTCAGAGTTGATAATCAAACATTTATTCATATTTATTAAAACAAATAAAAAGCCCTGGCCGGGTCGTTCAGTTGGTTAGAGCATTGTTCCCATCTGCCAAGGTTGTGGGTTCGATCCCGGTCAAGGCACATACAAGAACCAACCAATAAATGCATAAATAAGTGGGACAACAAAATCTCTCTCTCTCTCTCTCTCTCTCTCTCTCTCTCTCTCTCTCTCTCTCTCTCTCTCTCTCTCCCTCCCTCCTTACCTCCCTCCCTCTTTCTCTCTCTTCCCCTTCTCTAAAATCAATTAAAAACTTAAAAAACAAACAAGCAAACAAACCCAAAAAACAAACAAAAAAAACCCCAGGGCTCTCTCTGAGTTTCCAGTCTTTTTCCTAACAACTTATTGGAAGCTCTGAGGACCTGAAGTGTAAAACAAAACACAGGCAATGGTAAAATTGGGAATGCAGGTGTCCTTCAAATTAATCTTTTCACTCAGAGAAGACTATGGAGGGAAGGTTCCCGGCAAATAGCTCCAAAACCTTTAAGAAGAATTCATTCTCTGCTAAGAGAAACCTAAGCTATTATCATCAGAGAAAAACTGTTCCCGACACCTTCCTTACCAAGCATTTCTTTAATAGGCAGGTGAAAGCAGGTTAGGAAGAGATCTCAAAATTCACTTGCAAAGCACATACCTGCTTTGAGAAGCACAATTTGATCGTTTTGACACAGTTCCATAAATCCATCGATGCGTTTGGCAAACTCCACCACGTACTGTATAGCTTCTGTGATTTTGATGGCACACAACTGCCACATCACCTCCCGCTGCTGTTAAAGAGGGAGACAGGTTAGCATCCATGGTTACCCACATCCTTGGCTCAATGGGTTTAACTATTCCTCTTCTGTAAAATCCTTCTTTGGAAATGGATTCAAACAGGCTGGAGGTTTAAAAAGTAAACAGTTGGCCAGTTATTTGATACAATGATTGCTTCCAAGTCCCTTCTCATCTTCAATTCCTCTCTTACCTCCTTAGTGGCAAAGGGACCAGGGAAGATATTATGAGCATCTATGTAGCAGAAGATGAAAATACAGGTCACTGCTTTCACCCTGAGCTGCAGAGAATAGCAAAGCAGGGTCTTCTTTTAAGCAATTATTTTGCCTTGGGGAATTTAACACCATTTTACTGGGGGAAGGGGACTATAGGGGGAGTCAATCACATGTATTGTATGCCTGTTATGCGCTAGGTGCTTTATGACACCCTTGTCTTATTTCATTTTCACAAGAGCATCTCCCTGTTTTCCATAAATGGGCACAGGTGCTCAGGGAGATTTCACAGTGAATAGGTGTCAGAGCTGGGATTCAACTCCTAGCATCTCTGACTCTGAATCCCATTCCAGACACTTTGCTGCTTCTTACTGCTTTCCTGCTTCCCTCTGTACTTCCCTTTGGCTGCTGGTATTACCCGCTATAGCAAAGACAAACAAAGGGTGTGTTGCTATTCCCAACCTGTCCTGTTTAATTCTTTTTATATACCCACTCTCCAGTTCAGTGACAGGGGAACCTGAATCAGCGGTGGTGTTTGGTTGTTCCCCCAACCTCAGTGTAAGACTGTTTCCACCAATAGGACGGGGTGGAAGAAACACTGAATTAGGAGCTGGCATCATGGTCTAGTCCTGGTGTTTGTACTCTCCAACCACATGCCAATGGAAATTAGTGTCCTCCTATGTGAAATGAGGGGCAGCCTTAGCCTAAATGCTCTCTAGGGTCCTTCCTAAGTCTGAATTTCTATATCAGGGGAAAACACCACATTTTCTTTACCCAAAGGGAGAATAAATAATTAAAAGTTCCCCTTCTCTAGCCCTGCCCTCCCATTTTGGTGGCTTGTTGATCACATTGTTTTATAGAAAAAAGTCAAGTAGCAACACTTGTCAGCCTCACACTGTTAGGTTCAGACTGGAGTGACAGTCTTGGATTCCAAACCTTCCTGTGCACATACTCTCTAAACTCCTTCGTCTGAGCCTCTTGGGACATGAGGCTAAGATTACATATTTTACATGAACTTCCTGATCTTGAATCAACATTCCATTATGATAGTGGGACAAATCCCAATTCATTTAGATTTCTGGAAACTGCTTAATGTAGTGCCCTGTTGACAAATGATAGGAGATGTGTGTACAGTTTGTTTGCTACTGCTGAATTTGTTTGCTACTGCTGAAACAGAATTTGTTTGCTACTGCTGAAATTTTGCATGCTGGCATCTCAGTAAGAAGACAAAGCCTCAAGTACATAATCAGCTCTGGAAGCAAGAGTTTTACACAGAAATCTGATATCTGAAGTAAGGCATTCATGTTTTGGCCTTTGGTAGTCTTGACCAAATCCCCTGCAGGAAAACCCCTCCCACTTTCCCTCCTCCCTTGGTAAGTTCTCCGGAGTATACCTTGTTCTGATAGTTCTCAATCTCCTCCTGCAGAAAGGTCTGCCACGTTATCTGCTGGAGCTCTTCTCTCAAGTATTGGCAAGTTTCCAGATGTGATTTAGATATATTCTGTGCAAGGTGTTCTAAGCAGAAAACAGGAGATCACGACATGAAAGCCAAGCTCTTTGGGTAATCGGTGTTTTTCCCTGCTTAATATATGCTTTAAAAAGTAATAATCAGAAAGCATCATGTGGATCCAATTTTATGATCTTTATGCACTTAAATAAGCAATCTGGAACTATTCTGTTTTTTGGAACATGAGCATGAAAGACAGGCAAAGCCAACAGTTAGCAATAAATCTTGGTGACTTCAAAGACACTCCTGACCCTGACCTTCTTCCATGCCTTTCCACCAATGTCTTGGAATGAACAAATATTGATCTAGATAGGCGTGGGAAATGATGGGCACATCCTCTTCTTGACATTTTTATAAGGACACACCTGCCATATACACTTACCTAAGTTTTACTCTTGAAAAATTAGTAAGTGGTACTCTTTTATGACAACAGCAATGCATTTCTTTAGTGTTTTTTTTTGCAGACAGCAGAACAAGCATTACTGAGGGCCTACTATGTTTGTTATACATAGTTCAGTGGTTAAGAATAGACTCTGGAACCAAAATGACTGAGTTTGAACCTCAGCCCTGCTACTTATTAGCTGTGTGATCTTGGGTAAGTTATTAAACCTCTCTGTGTTTTGGTTTCTTAATTGTAAAAAGGAAGGTAGTATCTATTCCATAGGGCTTCTGTGAGAATTAAATGAGTTGAGCATTTAGGGAGAGTTACAAAGTGAGTGCTAGCTAACATTAGTTCTTATTATACTAGAGTATAGGGACTTGGAAGATATTATAAGAGATAGATGCCAAAAAAGCTTCTCTAGGAATTTATAATGTGGTGAGCATGTATGGACATTCTGAAAGGACAATTCAAGGCATGAGACAATAAAGGATAAAGTTGAGCCCAGCCTGTGTGGCTCAGTGGTTGAGCACTGACCCATGAATCAGGAGGTCATGATTTGATTCCCAGTCAGAGCACATGCCTAGGTTGTTTGGGGCATGCAGGAGGCAGCCGATCAATAATTCTCATCATTGATGTTTCTCTCTTGCCGGGGTCCAGCCCCAGCAGGTCCAGGGGTCCCCAAAGGTGTAGACGGAGTCGGCGAAGAAGGAAGGACACGGAGACAGCGTTCAGTTGATCAGCAGCCTAGCCAGGATCTCTAGCCCGGATCTCCAGCCAAGTTCTGGTCTGGATCTCCAGAGAGGTTCTGCTTTGGATCTCCAGCGAGGTTCTGTAGCCATGTTCCCTCGCTAGGTTCTCCAGCCAGGTTCTGTCCAGGCTCTCCAGTCAGGTTCAGTGTCCAGGTTCCAGTCAGGTTCTCCTGCCAATCTCTGCAGTCAGGTTCAGTCCAGGATCCCTTGCCATGTTCTCCCGCTAGGCTCTGTCTCTAGGCTCCGATGCCAGTCCCTGTCCAGGATCCTTCGGCATGCTCTCGCCAGCGAAGTTCTTCTGTCTCTAGAGAACGTTCTGTGTAGGTTCTGTGCCTAGGCTCTGTCTCTCTTGGTCCTGTCTTCCAAGCCCTGTGTCCTTAGTTCTGTGTTCTGAGTTCTGAGTGTTTCTGTCTTGTTACAACTGTATTTATACCAGTTGATTCAATCCTATCAATCTCTATTACAAAGGTTAGGGCGTTTCTTATCTCCATTCCAGGGAGAAAAGATTATGTAGTTTAAGCATGATTGTTCGTAGTTAAAGGGATTAATTACCCGCCTGGCACTTAGTTGAGGGGTTTTATTCCCTCCCTAACTTCAGGGGAAAATCCCTACCTGGGGATTCAACCTTTCTCTGAGAGGTGACCTTGGTTAAAACACAGCGCCAAGAAGGTGAGCAAACATATTAAGAACCGTATGCCATATATGCCAGGTCCCTTGAAACAGCAAGGATGGACCGGCTCCCGGCACTCTCTCCCTTCCTCTCTCTGACATCAATCCTATAAAATAAAAGGCTAATATGCAAATTATCTGCTCGACCAGGAGTTTGACTAGGGGGTGGGGCCAGCAGGCCAATTTCCCACACCTCCTCCCCCTGGTGAGCCTGCTGAATTGGTGCGGGTGAGCCAGACCCCAACTGTGCATGAATTCGTGCATTAAGCCTCTAGTAAAAAATATTTTTAAAAAAATGTAAAGTTGAATCATATCAGAAGAGAAAGAAAAAATGATAATAGATGCTGTCAGGGAAGGGAGAGGTGAATGATTTTGCCTTAGGGAAATTAGTGGGTGCTTCTCGGCAGCAGAAGAAGGGCATTTGAATTGGAGCCTGAAGGATGGGTAGGTGGAGGCCACCTGAAGGAGCCTGAAGGATTGGTAGGTGGAGGCCAGTGGTGTGAGGGGTAGGCCAGTTCTACATTCGAGGGAGGGCCGATGAAGGAACCAACATAGCATTTATAGGACAGGAAGATGTGATAAAGGGATAGAATCAAAATAGAAATATGAGAAGGTAAGAGTCCAAATCCTGAAGGATCTTGAGTGTTAGGATTGAGTCTGGACTTGATAAAACAAAAGGAGTACACAGGATTCTCCAGGAGTAGAGGTACTGAACACTGCACCTGGGGAAACAGAACCAGCAGGTCTGTGATTGGATTGGAGGACGGAGAAGATGGGGGCAGCAGGGCCACATAGAAGGCTGCTGGAACTAGATGTGAGGGACTAAGAGCTGGAAGCAGGCTGGCAATCATTGTTATGGAAGGGAAGGATAGTGAAAAGTTTTAAAAGAAAAATTGATAAGATTCTGTGAATATGAAACCATACCAAAAAGGAATCCCCCATCTCAGGGCCTTGAATATTAAATAGGAACGCCATTTAAAAGAATGGTGTTCAATGTAAACTGGTTAACAGTAGTAAGACTATTTATTTATCTGGGAATTTGTTGCTGCTTTTTGTCAAAACAGAATCAGATTTGTCTGCATGAAAATAGAGCAAGCTCACCTCCAGGAAGCCTGAAATTAGAGCAAGCATGTCACACTCATGGCCGGTGGGCTGCAAGCGGCCCACAACAAATATTTTTGCGGCCTAGCCAATATAATGGTATGTAAGAAACATTTTAATAAAAACTTCATAACTTAATTTTTACAATATCCTGTTATACATAATTATTAATAATGAACTACAATGTTTGCTAATGACTACTATAATCTGGTTGCATTCATTTCCCTTACGTGCCTTGCGTAAGGCACCACTTCTCTCCACTAATACTAGCAGCGAATATGTTAGGGCTGATTGCCTTGTCATTAGTCTTGGACTGACTTCTTTGGTGTGCGCAACTGGAAATATTTCACTTTTGGAGAACAAGAAAAATAGGTTTATTTGCATTACACTTATTAATTTGTGCAGTTATTCAGTATCTGGTAAGTTAATGTTCAAGAAAAAATATTAGTTTTTTAAAAAATGTTTTATTATTTTATGTTAACGATTACTCATTTATTTCAGCCCTTCGTATTCAGCATGACTCTATCAAAATAAACCTACGTTTCTGTGAAAATTGAAGCTTTTGCTTTTTTGCGGCCCACATAAACTTAAATCTTGTTTATTTGGCCCGAGTTAGCCTTTGAGTTTAACATGCTTGCTTTAGAGACACTGGGACAATAAATCTTAATGGCCCTATTCACAACACACAGCAACAAAACAATACAAATCAATATCATAAAAATAGAACACGAACAAAAGAAACGAATTTAAAGGAAAGACACAGAGAAGCTGAGAGGAAGAGGGAGAAGCCAGTAAATCATCTGTCTTAGAATTAATGACATTTGTGAAGAGGAGAATAAAGA